>NC_050581.1:73573075-73873075 GCF_011100635.1 Trichosurus vulpecula
GATTGGACCTGATCAAAAGTTGGGTGGATTTTCTGGGGAGGTAGTGGTTTTCCTTCCATTGGAGTTCTTCAATCAGAAGCTGGATGGTTACTTATTGACTAGTTTGTAATGAGGCTTCCTTTGGGGTCTGGGTTGGACTACGTGGTCATTGAAGTCCCTTCCAACCCTAAAATTCTAGGGGATTCTTCTCCATTGTGGCCTTCATGGTCTCAGTGTTTCCTCCCACCTCAGGCCAATAGAAAGAGGGAAGATACGGGAAGGTTGGTGGGGTTGGGGAGAAAGATAATGAGTTCTTCTTTGGACTTGTTGCATTTGAGATATTTATCAGACATCTAGTTGGAGAAGTCCATTAAGCAGTTGGTGTAGAAGTCCTGTGATTTAGGAAAGAGAATGGGGTTGGGTATGTAGATCTGGGAGTTATTTGCATAGAAATGATAATTAAACCTATGGAAACTGATGTTATGACCAAGAGGAAGGAGAGAAACACAGAAAGAGACAGAGACAGAGAGGAGAGAAAGAGAGAGGGGAAGAGAGAGAGCCTGGGGCATACCTATGCATTGAGGGTGGGACATAGATGATGATCTCGCAAAGGAGACTGAGGAGAGGCCAGAAAGGAAGACAAAGGTAAGAAGTGATTAGTGCATGAGCTAGGGTGATGGCTTTGTAAGTAGAAAGAATAGGCAGCAGATATATTACAGAGTTCTAGTTGATAAGACCTAGGAACTTTTTTTTTTAATAAAGGATTATTTTGGTCATTTGGTTTAGGAGGGAGCAAGGAGGAGAGAATGTTTAGGAAGGATGTCAGGTGGTCAATAGATTCAAATGCCCTTAATAAGTTCTTCTACCTTTTCTCTTAGGTTTGATAATGGTTCAGTTCAATACAACCTATATTTATTAAGCACCTACTGTCTACATTGTGGTTTTACTCCCTATTCCCTGTACCCCATCCTAACTTATTCTTGAAATTTTTCCTTGGGCAATAGCCTGAAACTAGAGTAGGGACAGGTCAATTGAGGCCTACCCATGACCTGGGAGAGGCTGAAAAGAAAGGGGGATTAGCTGCTGCTCAGTCACCAGTAAAGTTTATGGGAAAAGAGCTCCAGGGCAGGGAAGGACAGGGCTTACACTGACCCCAATTGTCCCTGGCCATCAGGCCTAGACTGACCTCTCAGCTCAGGCTCAGCATTTGCTATCAGTTCTCCCTTTCATCTTTATGAAAATCGAGTGTATGAATAAAGACATGAAACCCAGGGAGCTGAGGAAACGCCTGTGTGATTTTCATTTTAAATTAATTAACCTACAAATAAAATGGATGGGAGGTGAGGCTGCTATCTCATGTGTTCCCAAACCCACAGGGCAGTATACTTTGTGCACAGCCAGGACTCAATCGATTATTAAATTAAGCCCAGTGTGCCTCCTCTAGGATAACAGGAGGTTAATGAGGTGAGGTGATGGTGACAGTGTCTGCTGTCACGTGTGACAGTCCTTGTTTCATACTGTAAATAATTGCTTCTAGGAACTCCCTACCACAGTTCGCCTTTGGTGTGAAGTCCCTTCCTCTAGGCCTGGATTGCTGGATGCTTCATTTCTCATTAGTCTATTCTCCCCTTCCCCAGCCTTAAAGCCCACCCTCTGAGTCCTGGCTTATAATGGCCTTGTGGGATAATGGCCTTGGATGGCAAGACAGGAAATCTAGATGTTAGAGTCAGCTTTGATCTTAACTGGCTGTGATAATTAATCAATCAACAAGTATTTATTAAGAACCTACATAATGTCTGCCCTGGCTGTGGGCTAGGTCCTGGGCATACAAAGAGAGAATAAAAGAATCTTTACTCACTAGAAATTTACATTCTGTTTGGAGAGGTAAGTACATAGAGAAGTTTAGAGAAAACATACAAATCCAAAGGAGGTAAATAAGAAGTAGTTTGAGACGGAGGGAGGGGTAGGCTTGAGTTGGCTCTGAGAGGCTCTCAAGATTTTTCAATTTTCAGTGTGAGTATCTGCACCTCAGAACTTGGTAAATGCTACAAATCAGGATTTAATTTATTGTTTTGTTCATTGTCTAGCCAGAGGTGGGGAATCTGCAGCCTTGAGGCCACATATGGCCTTCAGGGTCCTTGGGTTCATTCTTTTAATTGAGTCTAAGTTTTACAGAACAAATATTTTTATTAAGCGGATTTGTTCTGTGAAATTTGGATTCAGTCAAAGAGCCTCACTAGAAGGCCACATGTGACCTCCAGGCCACAGGTTCCCCAGCCCTGTCACTCTAGACTTAAGAAAGTGATATAAAAATGTTAATAATGCAGATTAAACTTAAAATCATGCTGTAATTTTTTTTCTTCTTCCAGAGAGTGGTTTTTAAACCTCTCTCTGATTTTCATTTTGTACCAACACATCCCTGGATGGAGGGCACTAGGTATTGGGAGAATCAGGAAAAGCTTCCTAATGTAGAAGATGGTATTTGAACTGCATTTTAAAGGAAGTGAAAGTACATTCCAGGGATGCTCATTGCAAAGGCATAGAGGCAGGAGATGGGTGTTGGGTATGAAGAACAGAGAGAAGACCAGTTTGGTAGACTGTGGTATATAGAAGGGGAGATAATATTCAATGAGACTTAAAAGATAGGCTTGGGACAGGTTGTAAAGTTCTTTGAAACAGAGGGAATTATATTTTATCCTAGAGAATAAGAAGATAATGGACCTGGTTGATTAGGGGAATGGCATGGTCATGTATTCACTTAAGGAAAATCATTTGCACAACAGTGTATAGGATGCAATGAAGTGGTGAGAGACTTGAGATAGGGAGACCAATTAGGAAACAATTGCAATAGTCTCAAGGAGAGGTCATAAGAAACTGAACCAAGGATGTGACTATTGTGAGAAGGGGTCAGATGTAAGAGATGTTGTGAAAGTAGAAATAACAATGTTTAGCACCTGATTGGATATGTTGGGTAAGGGAATGTGGGGAGTCACAAATAATAGAGAGATTATGAATATGGGAAACTGGAAGAATGGTGGTACCTTTGACAGAAATAGAGAAGTCTGGACTGGGGTGGGTAGGGGAAAGATAATGAATTTAATTTTGTATTAAGTTTGAGATATTTCTAAGACATCCAATCTGAAATGTTCAGCAAGTAGTTGCAAATGTAGGACTGAAGTGGTATAGAGATAATAAACCTATGGCAGTTGATGAAGAGTAGAGAGACCAGGACCAAGCTATGGAGAAGATCAACAGTTGGGAGTCATGATATGAATGATGAGTCAGCAAAGGAGACTTAGGAGTAGTAGCTAGACAGTAGAGCCAAGAGTGAACAGTGTCACCAAAACCAGTAAGGAGAGAGTATCCAGGAGGAAAGAGTGTTTAACAGTGTCAAATGCAACAAATAGGTCAAGGGTAAGGACTGAGGAGAAATCATCAGACTTGACAATCAAGGATCAGCTGTAACTGGAGACAGTGGTTTCATCTGAGTGATGAAATAAGAAGTCAGACATGAAAGGGTTGAGGAGTAAGTGAAAGAAAGGAAACAGGCAGCTAATGTAGGGAGCTTTTTCAAATTTGGCTGAGAAAGTGGGGAGAGTTATAGACTGATAACTTGAGGAGAATGTAGGGTCTAGTGAATGTGTGCATGTGTATGTATGTGTGTTTTATTTGGATGAGGGAATCTTGGGAATATATAGAAGGAACCAGTAGAGAGGGAGAAATTGAAGAATAGAGACAGAAGCTGATTAAGATGGCAATCTGCAGGGGAAGACTTGAGGGATTGGGAGAAGAGGCCCCTGTAAAGCTGTAATCTTGGTAAGGAGGGCTACCACATTGTCAGACACTAGGGAAAATGAAGGGTGAATAAAGGAAATATGAAGGGGATTTGGGATGAAGAGAAGGGTAGAAATAGAGAACCTTTTTTTAAACATGAAAACACTGAAGATATAAAGATAAAAAAAAACCCAAGAAGTCTCTGTCCTCAGGGGGAGTGCATTTTGCTGGAGGATTACAGCATTTACATAGATGGGCATTTTGTGCAGGGGGAAAACACTCACAAGTGGGAGAAGCAGAGAAGATTTCCTAGAGGTTATGGCCCCAAAAGTGAGCCTAGAAAGAAGATAAGGATTTGGAGAATTGGGGATGAGGAGGAGATACATTCCAGGACTGGAGAGAAATAGAGGTGGGAGCTAGAATGCAGAGGTCTGGAAACAGCTAATAGCACAATTTGGATGGTGTGTAGCACACATAAAGGTCAGTAATGTGAATTAAGGATGCAAAGGTAGGCCAAAACCAAGCTGTTATAGGCTCTAATATTCTAGAGGAGGCAACATGGAACAATTGAATGTGGCTTAGAATATAGTACACAAATTATCAGAGCTGGAAGGGAAATTAATGATGATGAATATGATTTTATATAGAGAGAGAAAAAAGAGAGGGGAGAGAGAGAGAGGAGAGAGAGAGAACTTTAAGGTTTGCAAAATGTTTTAAATACATATATGTATACATACATACATACATATATATACATACATACATATATGTGTATACATATATATATAGTCTCATGTAATCTTCACAAAAGTCTTTGAGTTAAATGATATTATTATCCCCTTTTTATGGCTGAGGAAACTGAGACACAGAATGATTCAATGACTCAATCCAAGTTGTATAGGCAGTGATTGTATGAGCCAGAATTTCAACTCATGTCTTTATACTCTGTGAGTTCATCGGCTGGGATGAACTCCTGGTGTAGGAACTCCTTCCAGAGATGTAGATTGGCAACCCCTGGGCAGCTTAAAATTTTAGACCCTGGTTCTGGCACTAAGTTAATTGAAGAGTTTATAAGTTGTTATTGTTTTGTTCTTCGTTCTTAATGAGGACCACGACATTAGGAAGGTGAGGCCGTGACATGAAAGTGAATTGGATTTCAGTGAGAGAGGTCTGTGCAAAGTCTCCAGCCTTCCTTTCTCCTCCAGAGCCCTCTGGGTCCAGTGGCCAGATATAGATCATGATGACTAGAATGTAGTAGGGGACCTTGGCCTTTTCAAGCTAAGGTCTTTAACAGGTCTCAAGCCGACTGGGGCAACACTCATTTAGTGACTGAGGCTTAATAAGAAGTGAGGCAGAGAATGGCCTCTTAGTTAAAAAAGAAATTGATCTGGGAGGTGAAGACCCTCAGGGTTTCTGGCCAAAACAGAATAAACATTCCTATTTACACACATTCTGAGCCAAATCAGGGCCCAGACAATGACCACTAGGTGGGGCTTGACCTGGGACCTATGCTTGGCCAGTCGATGAGAGCCAGAGTGATTTGGGTTAAGGCTGGTCCTTAAGAAAAAAAGTCATATATATCTAATAAGTGTCTGAGGCAGGATTTGAACTCAGGTGTAACAGCCTCCAAGTCCAGTACTTTCTCTCCTGGGCCACCTAGCTGTCTCCAGGATTTAGACAGGGATGGGACCTTGGAGATCAAATAATTCATCTCTCTCATTTTATAGATGATAAAAGTGATAGCTAAAGTGACTTGTCCACAGCTAACTACCTATTAAACAATTTAACTTATTTAACTATTAGAACTGGAATTTAGACCCAGCTCTTCTAAGTCTAAATTCAACACTTTTCACCATAGTCTATTACTTCTCAGGCCTTAGTAGTATAGGTTTAGGAACAGCCAGCAGATAGGAGGTCAGGAAAAAGGCAGGACCTGGGGCTTGTCAGAAGCAGGGTTTGAGTCTTGATCTTCCTCATTCCAGGGTGGTTCTCTATTCACCCTTCCAAGCTGCCCTTCTAACACATTTTTTTTTACAGATTAAAGAAACTGTAAATCAGGTAGAAAATAATGATTCTAAAGTCATTCTGTTGAGTATATACTGACCTTTCTATGAATCCAAGTTTGAGGAATGGGGGTGGGGGGTAGGGAAACAGCTCCACTGAAAGTTATTTGGCAAGTCAGGCTTAGTAGAAAAGATTATCTTGGAAATGAGTTTCAAGTGCTATTAGAAAGCTTGTCCTTAGGCTCTACCTTAAATTGAAATCAGTGATAGAGAAGACAGAAAGATGCAGGTGCTTTGGAGGACAAGGCAGAGTGAGAGAAGACAAAGAGGGAAATTGTCCTTAATTAGAACCTGCTTCCAATGAATATACCCCAAAGGTGACACCTTCAGTGACTTGATTCATTCCTTTTCCCAGCATCTCTATAACAGGTGCCTGCACTGTTGTAGCAATCCTAAATTATCTTCTGCCTTCAATCTTCCCTCTCTCTGGTTCCCAAAAACATGCTTCTAATGCACCACTCAGATCATGCCCCTTCCTACTCAGATACCTGTAGAAAAAATCCACTAGTCTTAGACTGCTTTTAAGTCTAATCTTCATAACCCATTCAACTCCCATTAAGGGTTCTGATCCTGCTCCTCTACATATATATATACACACATATATGTATGTATGTATGTAAATATATATATACACATATATAAAATATATATACATATATAAAAGGGAAGAGTCAGGCCTAGATGTGAATGCCACTCTATTATAGGTGTCCCATTGACACCCATGTGTCTGGCCTTCCAAACCTTAAAGAAACTGTAAATCAGGTAGAAAATAACGATTCTAAAGTCATTCTGTTTAGTATATACTGACCTTTCTATGAATCCAAGTTTGAGGAATGGGGGTGGGGGGTAGGGAAACAGCTCCACTGAAAGTTATTTGGCTCTTTAAGCTGCAGCCTCATCTCTCCCTTCTTCATACACCTTCCCATCCCTCCAGACCAGTCCCCTTACTATCTCAGGACTCACCAGGCTCCTTCCTGCCTCTGGTCTTTCACCCAGGCTGTTTTTCTTGTTCTTGTTCTAGCCCAGAATGTCCTCTCTCACCTCCCCAAATCATTTCCCACCTCCTTTAGGGTCCAGATAGTCTCTCCTCCTTTAGAAAGTCTTTCCTGATCTTTGGGTCCAGCCCTCTGTGTTATAAATGAAAACTAGAGACTGAGAAGTCAGGTGATGTCTCGAGATCACTAAGGCAGTAAGTAGCAGAATGGGTTTTCTGATCCCAAATCCAAATACCATCCCATAGCTCTCACAAATCTCTTTCATTTCTGGCTTCTACTCAACTCACATGGGCAGCTAGGTGGTGCCATAGTGCACAGAGCACTCAACAGGAAGACTCATCTTCCTGAGTTCAAATCCAGCTTCAGACACTATTTGTGTGACCCTGGGCAAGTCACTTAATCCTGTGCCTCAATTTCCTCATCTGTAAAGTGAGCTGGAGAAGGAAATGGCAAACCCCTCTAGTATCTTTGCTAAGAAAACCCCCAATAGGGTCACAAAGAGTCAGACACAAATGAGATGAATGAAAAACAAATTGAAACCAGAGTCTATAGAATATGGTCTAGCTCTTGATTCAATGTGAATGTGTTTTTTATATGAGAACTTTGTCTCCTTAACTGGATGGTGAATGGTTGGAATAATGTCCCCTCCTCCCACCCACAGTGCCCATGCAAGTGTCCTATGAGTAACAGAGATTCAGTAAGATCTCTTTGTTGCACTGATTTGTCACAAATCTTCTCGCTACTGTGTCCATGAAAGTATCAATAGACTTAAACCCAGAGAAAATGCCATAAAACTAGCTCAAGCTTGCCCTTTAGAAGAATGGTCTCTACTTTATTTTTGATTGTATACTCCTATCAATAATAATAAAACATTTTGAACATATACTCTAAAATGTGCATGTTTATAAATTATGCCTGTATTTCTATACTGATATATTACATGCATTATAACATATGCTAAATTAGAAATGAAAAAGGATGAGCTAAAGATGAAATAAATATTTTGAAATATTTTATTTATTCATACCATAAGAAACTTTCCATTCTCACTAAAATATAATAATATTTTAAATGAGAGCAATGTAGTTGACTATACATAGTTATTGTTTAAAATCTTGGTTTTATACTTTGAAATATACAAATAAGATTAAATGTAGAAATGGCGATCAAATGAGATAATATTTCTAAAGCACAGCACAGTGTCTGGCAAATAGCAGGTACTTAATAAATATTCATTTGCTCTCTTCCTTCTTTCCTTCCTCCCTCCCTTCCTCTCTTCATTCCTTCCTCTCTCCTTTCCTTTCGTGCTCTTTATCTTCCTTCCTCCTTTCCGTTCTTTCCTCCCTCTTTTTCTTCCTCTTTCCTTCCTTCCTCCTTTCTTCCCTCTCTCCCTTCTTCCCTCCATTCCTCTCTCTCTTCCTTCCTCCCTTCCTTCCTTCCCTCCTTCTTTTCTTTCTTCCTTCCTTCCCTCCTTCCCTCCTTCTTTTCTTTCTTCCTTCCTTCCTTCCTCCCTCCTTCTTTCCTTCCTTCTGTCCTTCCTTCCTCCCTTCCTCTCTTTCTTCCTTCCTCTCTCCTCATCTTTTCTTCCCTCTCTCCTGAAATCCCTCTCTCCTTCCCTCCCTCTCTCTCTCCCTTCCTTCCTTCAAGTTGAAAGTCTCTTGCTGAATTCTGTTTATTTTGGTACTTGTTTTTACTGCCTAGATGAAATAGATGAAAAAGGATGTCTTACAAAAGCACCCAACAGAAGGAGCGTCTATGGGTTATGGTTGCTAAATCATTATACTCATCTACCAATTATGCAAAGGTTTCTGCTGAAATTCAGCTAGTAAATTGTTATCTTCCCTGATGCCAGTCAGTTGTTCTTGCAAACTAATTGGAAGGTATTACATTCGTATTTTCTTAATAAATGGGTTAGAACTCCCCCAGAAACTCTTCAGAAGGTTTTTAGGCAGATCAGATTTTCTATAGGTGTTTCCAAGATTTTCTATAGGTGTTTTTATGGGTGACATACTTATCCTTTTTTGACAACAAAAGCTTAGGTTTTTAAATGAGCTGCTAATCATGATGGCTTTCTACTATTAGCTAACATCTCAAGGCCCAACATCCATTTAGAGTAAGGTACATCATTAGTAATAATATAAATTCATATTTCAAATAATCATCTTGATAATTTCAAATTGTAGGTTTTTTGGGTCAAATCTAATTAGATCATTGCTGTTTTTCCTTGTAATAGGACTGACAAAAAGCTTGATTTGGGAGATGTTTCAACTCCATTTTATTATTGTTTGCTTGTGCTCATATTATCAGTGTTTCAAATTGAGGTTCATCTGCAGAAATATTAAAAGCCAGTTGTCCATTTGGTGAGGGTTAGTTAAGTTAGAACTAGGAATTTAAAATCTAAGTCCCCTTCTCTGGGCACATGTAAGCTGCGATATATTACAATAAATCAATAGTGGAAAAATGAGCAAAGGCTTCACTGTTAATCCTTTTCCACTGTGGAACTCCCCCTCTTTCCTCAGGCTACCAATTGTACTAGAGAGGGCAGTGGCTTTCTGACACACCTGAGGGCACCGGTGATAATCCATCTATTAAATATTAGTAAAGTTTAATTTTCTTTTTAGATTAAAATGTATAAATAGAATGTCTAAGCTTTTATTCTGGCAATTTCGGCGGATCATCTTTGGAGACCATTGCTCTGGAATACCAAGCAGCCTTCTAGACAGATTTGCATCATGGGGTGGCCCAGTTCCATCCAAGAGACAAGAAAGAGTTCCATTTTGTCTGGCCACCAGCTCTGGTTTACGCTACATTCTGAGGACAGACTTATAGATCATACCTGTAGAACTCAAAGGAAACTCAGAGACCATATAATCCAACCCTGTTATTTTACAAATGAAGAAAGCAAGGCCTAAAGAAATTAAGTGATTTGCTAAAGACCCTATAGGTAGTAAGTGGCATGGCTAGAATGTAAACCCAGTAGAGTCCAAATCCATTGCTCTTTCCATGGTTCCATGGTCCCCAGGAACAACATGGGGGAGCGGCAGAAAAGCAGATTTTGGTTCAATCTAAGGGAAAATGTACTAATAACTGGAGTTGTTAAAAATGGGATGGGCTGTCATGCTAGGTCATGTGTTCCACATCTCAATGATGATCTTTGATATGAAACTGGGTGACATTTCCCTGGGGTACTGAGGAGGGGACTCTTACCTGAGGCAAGAACATACCTAGATGCCTTCTGAGGTCTTTGCTGGTTTTAAAAATCTTTGATTCTGTGATTTTGGAGGAACTGTGAATTTTCTTACAAGCCACTGAGCAGAGACATGAGAGAAGATGATGAAATTGTGTGGAGGGTCAGGGAGGGCAGCTTCAGAAGGCCTGTTAGAGGGAGCATGAAAGGAGCTGAACATAATTGAAACCAGCTCTCAATGAATATTTTTCTCTTATCCTTGGGGTGTAGAAGAAAATGAATCATTCATTTCCTCATGCCGCACCTTCAGTGCCTGTCTCCCAGACTATAGGTATAACCTAAGCAGTCTCCCTACCTCCAGACTCTTCTCCTCCAGTATGATTTAGAGTCCCACCCAGTTGAAGAAGAGTAAGTACAGTTAGAATCATAGATTTTCAGAGATGGAAAGGAATTTAAAGCTCATTTAAATGGAAGAGTGACTTATAGGGTATTTCTAAGAGAGTAAAAGCTGACATTTACATAGCACTTTTAGGATTTGCACAGTTCTTTGATATATGTTACTTCATTTGGAGCTCATAAAGATCTCTCTCTCTCTCTCTCTCTCTCTCTCTCTCTCTCTCCCCCCGTGTGTGTGTGTGTGTGTGTGTGTGCGCGTGTGTACGTATGTTGGGGGCTGGATTATTCTTCATGCCCACAGAGGCCTCAGCAAGAGTAGTAGGCTTAAATTAGAGCAGGGAATATTTCAGTTAGACTAAAGGAATAACTTTTTGGCCTCTGTGGTAATCAAACCCTGAGGGAACAGATATTTCTCTGGGATCTCCTGCTCCTAATAAAAGACTGCCTGACCTCTTAAAGGCAGAAACTCCTGACCTTCTTCTCTTGAGACTCATTAGCTTCCTGCTTCAATAAGGCAGTCCATATCCTGCAAAACTCAGCTCTTTCCTTCCTGTGCAGATTAATTCCTTTTCCTCTAGGAGGGCAGTGAAAACACCCTGGAGAACTCACTTGGGCAGTCCATGAATATGTATGTAATGGGAATGAAAACAAGAACATACCTCTGGGCAAAACTTTTGACTAGTAAAAAAACAAATCTAGGTGTGGAATCTGACACTGATGGACACCTCTGCCTGGCTCAAAAACTAGATACTGATGTCTCTCTTTTAAAATTTTTTACAGGAAGGAGCCTGAGCTCTGGAGAAATGCTAATGCTTTAGTCTCAATCCAATACTTTATATTCATTACAAGCTCCATCTGTGAGAACACTCAACCCAGGGTCAACTATTTGTGCTTTTCAGCACAAGAAGGGGGAGGGGTAGGGCATGAACCACATCAAGATGGGGTGAATAAAGAACCTTGGAAGATTAGAGCTGGAAGGAACCTTGCATCATAGCAGAGAGAAGGCATTTGCTGCCCAAGGCAAGATCTGAAAACTATACCTTTTGTGAGTTACTGTCCATGGAGTCAAGAGCTTTGAGTCATCCCTGTACTGATGGAACTTGACTTATCACAAAATAAATACTTACTTGACCAGAAAGCAGGCTTTTCCTGGCCCTAAAAATGTATGCATTCATAAAAAGGTATGGCGAAAATGAATTCCCATTGTATTAATTCATTTTTCCTGTATATTGCAATGTAGGTGATGCCTATCCAGAGTATCGGTTCTTTTTTTTTTGGTCTATTTTTACTTATTTATTTTAAACATTATTTTCTTTTTAAATTTTGAGTTTCAGATACTCTTCCTCCTTTCCACATTCTCCCATCCACTGAGGAAACAATAATATGATAGCAATTTTATCCATCAAATTCATGCAAAACACTTCCATATTAGCCATATCTCAAAAAAGAAAAAAAACAAAATTAAACTTCTATTTGCTCTCAGAGTTTATCAGTTCTCTCTCTAGAGCTGGCTAGCATTTTTTCATCACGAGTCATTTGAAAGTGCCTTGGATCACTGTTTTGATCACAGTAGCCAAGTCTTTCACAGTTGGTCATTACTGCAACATTGCTCTTACTGTGCACAATGATCTCCTGGTTCTTCTCACTTCACTTGCCATCATCTCATATAGGTCTTGCCTTGTTTTTTTTTTCTTTCTGATACTACCTGTCCCCCCATCATGATTTCTTACAGCATAACAGTATTCCACCACAATTATATGCCACAATTTGTTCAGTCATTCATCAATTACTGGGCATCCCCTCAAGTTCTAATTCTTTGCCAGAGCAAAAAGAGCTACTTACTATGAATATTTTTGTCCACATAGGTCCTTTTCCTTTTTCTTTGATCTCTTTGAGATACAGACCTAGTAGCAGTACTGATGAATCAAATGGTATGCATAGTTTTATAGCTCTTTGGGCACAGTTCCAAACCATTCTCCAGAATGGCTGGACCAGTTCACTACTCCACCAATAATTCATTAGTTTTTCCTCATGCCATCCAGCATTGATCTTTTCTGATAGGTGTGTGGTGTTTTAATTAACCTTTTTCTAATCAATAGTGATTAAGAGCATTTTTTCATAAGACTATGGATAGTTTTGATTTCTTCTTCTGAAAACCACCTGTTCATATCCTTTGACCATTTATCAATTAGAGAATGGCTCTTATTTTTTATAAATTTGACTCAGTTACTTATATATTTGAGAGATGATAATGATCAGAAAAACTTGATATAATTTTTTATATTACTTCGTTATCTGCGGTACCTTTTACTAAAATGTATGTTCCGTGGTTATCTCTTTCTCTTTCTCTCTCTCTCTCTTTTTTGCTTTTGATTTGTCTGTGATCATGATTGCCACCCTGCCCTTTTCACTTCAGCCAAAGCATAACAGAGTCTACTCTAGACCTTCATTTCAATTCTGTCTCAAGTGTGTCTCTTGTACACACCATATTGTTGGATTCTGGACATTTTCTAAACACATCATTGTACAGATAACTGAACTCTGTAGAGGGAACAACATATCATATCAGGTGTCAGACATGCATTGTTTAATGGGACACCTGACAGTGTCTCTTGAAGAATTCCTTCAACAAGGGGACTGATTTTATGATTACAAGAAGAACAATACTTACCTTGGGAAGAGGAGAGTATGAAAGTTTTTAGTATGGGCAACAGGTCAAGGAACTAAGAGCACGGCATGAAGAAAATATTAAAAAGTTAGCAGACTAGTTTTTATAAGAACAAAAAGCAAGGAGCCCTGAAGACTCAGGAGAACAATGTAATTGAATTGGTTGCTAAAAAGCAGGAAGTACTCCAAAATATTCCAGGTGGAGCTGAGAATGATGTAGATAAGAAAGACAAACCCTCAAGCAACTATGTTCCACATGGAAAAGAACAAATTCACTAAGTTGGTGATGTGGGAATACCTGGAATAGAATGACCTTGTAAAAGCTGATGATATCCTCATCTTAGTTTTCCTCTCTTCATCCTGGTTGTTCATTCTACCTCTGAATTTTCACACTGGAAGTGCACTTTATGCAATTCTGTGTACCCCAATGATCCCCACCTGTGATTGTCCAGTTTCTTTCAGAATCTCTATTTTAAGGAAAGTACCCAGGCAAGCCATATTTTCCTTCCTCTCCAGGCTCTTCTCCTGATTCTCTGAACATTATCCACCATGCCACAGCAACCACCTCATCCTGCCAGTTCACTCTACCCCTGGTCTTCTCACACTAGAATTATATTCTGCCCCTGTATCTCCTTCCTCTGATTGGTTGGCTCCTTCCAGAGCCTCTACTTTAAGGAAAATGCCAGACCAGATGCATCTTCATTCCTTTCTAGTCTCTCTTCCTGACTCTCTGGACTTTCTCTGTTTTTACCATGCTCAGGTACTTTCTCCTCCCTCTCCCCACTCCCTTCCTTTCAGCTTTTATGTATAATGAAGAGTGAAATGAGAAGAACCAAGAGAACATTGTATATAGAAACGACAATATTGTTTTAAGAACAACTTTGAGTGACTAAGTCATTGTGACCAACACACATATATATATATATATATGTATATATATATATATTTGTATACACATACACATATTCTTGCCTAGTGGTAGCCATCTCTAGGTGGGAAGGAATGGGGGGAGAAGAAAAAAAGAAAATGACATAATAACTAGTATATATTTAAAAGGAATAGCAAGTTGTACATGATAGATTTACAGTTTCATGTACAATCTTTTTTTCTATTCTTTTATTTTATTGGATGTTTGCTTTATTTCTTACATTCAGAATAAAAAAAGAATGTAAGTTCCTTGAGGGCAACGGCTTTTTTTCTGCTTGCATTTATAGTCCTAGTGATTATCTCAGTGCTTGTTACACAGTAAGCACTTAATAAATGCTTATTGACTTGAGTTGACTGCTGATTTGACTCTGAGTTGACTCTCTCCCAATATAGATCACTTGCTGTTCTGCAACTTTAAGTCTCAGATGATTGCATGGGCACTGAGAGGGTTAAATGACTTGTCCAGGGTCACTTAGACAGTACATGTCAGTTGTAGGACATGACTTCAGGTCTAACTCTTACAAGGCTAGCTCTCTATCCTAGGCTGCTTCTCTCCTACCCAATAGAAAAGATTAGGGTTCTTGCAACAAGAGCTGGGGGTTTGAGGATAAGAAAGCAGGAGGATAACTCCCTTGTATCACCCCATGGTTCCTCATTTCAAATATCACTTGTTAAATGACTTGTAGCCAAGTCATGTAGAAAACAGACATCTGCCCACAGGAGGTAGTTACATAATAATATTCAAATTAGTTTCTTTGTTGCTGGTGAAAATGCTCTATTATTTGGGGGGTTCATTTAAGAAGAATTGATAAAAGTCTCTTTTGTTCTATTTGTGGAGTGAGCTAAGTACGACTCTCCAAAAACACTGGGCATAATGGGGATACTTCAAGGGGAAAAAAGGTTGTGATTTCTTTTCTTCTACATTTTAAATTAACAAAAGATATTGTTTGCTTTGGTGATAACAGATGTCATGCATGCAAAAAACCAGATTTCTTAGTTTGTTCAACGAAACATGTCATGGAGAGAGGGTCCTATTTGTAGGGAGATAGAGCTGGAAAAGATGTTGAGAGGTCACGTACACTAGCCTCCAACCTCCAGGACATCACATAAACAGACTATTTCAAGGTTCATGGTTGCCTTTTTTCTTGAAGACCTCCAGGGAAACCTTTCTGAGTTTGGTCTCTGTGATGCTTTAGAAGTAAGAACATAGAATCATAGGAATTTAGAGATGAAGTTCTGGCTCATGTCTAACTGTTGT
The DNA here is from genome assembly GCF_011100635.1 of Trichosurus vulpecula. Lineage (NCBI taxonomy): Eukaryota > Metazoa > Chordata > Mammalia > Diprotodontia > Phalangeridae > Trichosurus > Trichosurus vulpecula. Next base: position 73,588,322 of record NC_050581.1, read on the forward strand.
CTCTTACTTTGAGTCAAGATTCTTTCCTCTTGCTCAATCCTTTGGGTAGAGGGAGAAAAATGTAAATTGTATCCCATTCATTCAGATTTTTATAAGTCAGTCTCTCCTTGACCCAAACAATCAAGGCCAAGCAATTGCAATTTCTTTCATCTCTCTTCATTTGCTCAGTTCTTTCTTTTCCTTCCTTCCTTCCTTCTTTCCTTCCTTCCTTCCTTCCTTCCTTCCTTCCTTCCTTCCTTCCTTCCTTCTTTCCTTCCTTCCTTTTCTCCTTCCTTCCTTCCTTCCTTCTTTCCTTCCTTCCTTCCTCCCTCCCTCCCTCCTCCTTTCTCTCCCCCTTTCCTGTAATGGCAAGTAAAGTGGGACTTTTTGTTGTCTTTTGTTTTGGAGTGCTTCTCAGCACTAAAGCAATCAAGTGCCTTTGAGTTTTGCCTTTGTTTCAATCAAGAGTCCTTGATTGATTGAATCGGGATTCTTTGATGACCTGCTTAAGTCACAGGAAGGCTTAGGTCACATAGGTTTGAGCTGCATGGTTGTGATGCCCTCTGTCCCTGAAGAAGAATAAATACATACTCTGAGGTTAGCATTTTGCTTGGGGCTCACTCACCGGAAAAGTGTCTTGTGAAGACTCTGGGTAGCTGTTAAGGAACCCCCCCAGTTTTGAAAACCAAGATGTTGGTGCCTCTTTCTCTGTTAACTATGTATGTATAGCTTTGATCAGACAGCTAGAAGCCTGTCTGTTGATTTGTGTTATTTGCTCTGTTTTTATTTTCTCTGTTTTTAATTTCTGTTTGTATTTGCTCTGAAGTTCAGGGTGTTGACTTTTTCCCCTGAACTAAGTGAATGATGTATGTATGCTTAATTAAAGTGAGATTGTAAACCCCTTAAAGTTGCTTTCCTTAGAAAAGCAGATCAAAGAACCTATGCTAGGAGCCCTCCTGTGTGCTGGTGTTATTGACCTTACACAGCCACAGTAGCTGCAAGTAACATTTTTGTTACCCTTCCTTCTTTCCTTCCTTCCTTCCTTCCTCCCTTCTTTCTTTCTTTCTTTTTTTCTTTCTTTCTGTCTCTCTTTCTTTCTTCCTCCTCTTCTTCATCCACTCCCCCCTCCTCCTTCTCCTTTTCTCTTCTCTTCCTCCTCCTTCTCACTTCTTCATCACTTTTGATCAAGCCTTCCTCACTTTATGAAAATTCAATGAGCAAAACTGGATGCCATGAATTCCTCAGGATTTCATTTATTCAGAGACTCAGTTCAGGCTTGTCCTACTCTTCCTAATAGGCAGGAAAATTGCATGTTTTCAGACTCTTCAAGATTCATATAATGCAAATTCTACATGAACTAGAAATCCCATAAATCACATTCCTGATGAAAGAGCATCAAGTTTGAGCATAAACATCTACCATGATCAGGACTTTGTGATTTATTTCAATTCAATTCAATGTATATAGGTTCCTACTGCTTATAGGCCTAAAAATGAAATAAGCACAGGCCCTACCCTTGAGGATATTACAATCTAGTGGGATGCTAAAACATGGACACGAATAATAATTATCCAAGGTAAAACATAATGAGAACACACAAGGGCACGAGGCATAGGGTTAGGAACAATTTGGGGAGTGGGAAGTTAAAGAAGGCTTCCTGAAAGGAGTAGGTAGCCCCTGAATTGGCCCTTGAAGGAATAGAGAAATCATAACAGACAGAAATGGAAGCATTTTACAAGCGTTAAAGTGCTGTCTTCATGCTAGCTACTCACACACATTTCATATTCCTGATCTCTTGGACTTTCTTGGAGTTTTATTCTGTTTCAGAAGAATGGATTTTCCTGTTTGCCCAGGTGGTTCCCACCTGATTTCAGCTTTTCACTAAGTTTGATGAATGTATTGTTAAATCCTCCATTTTAGGTCGTCAGTAAAGCTACTGCAAGGTGGTGTCTGGAATGTGATACAGAAGAAAGAATGCCAGACCAAGAATCAGTAAATCCCTGGATCAGTAGATCCCTAGATCCATTCTGGCTAAGCTATTACTTAGACAGTGAAAACTTGAGCAAGCCACCTCCATTTTTTGAGCCTCAGCTTCTTCCTCTGTAAAATGAGGATAGTAATCCTGGGACCACCATACATCATGGACTTTAGGTGAGGACAGTGCTATGTAAAGCCATCCTCATGCCACTCTCTATAGTCCCCACTCCTTTGTGCATCATTTCCTGGGTGTCTCAGATGGACTCTTCCTCATATCTATCTGGTAAACTCTCTTTGCTTTCTAAGGCCTTACTAAAAGTGCCAGCTTCCCCAAAAAGCCTTTCTGGACTCCATCATCAATCCACCCAAGATGAAAATGATCTTTCTTTTCTCAAATTTTGCCTGGAATTTTGCCTTGATCCCTCCTATCCATTTATCTAACTCAGTTATCTGTTTACGAGTCATTATCCCTAGTAGATTATAAACTCCTTGATAGCAAGAATGGTGACTCATCTATCTCAGCACTTCCTGTTTCTAGAACATCACCTCACATATAGACACTTTATAGGTACTTACTTAGTAAAAGCACAAATGAATTAAACTGAGCTACAAAACACTAAATGACTGTGACCTGTATTTGGATGGACCTCAGGACAGATCCCTATGGGACATTATTCACTATATTCTCCCTGCAGTCCCTGACAACCTGTCTGAGTATCTCATTCAGACTAAGTTGTCATGTCACACCATCGTGGAGTCATGATCACAGAACATTCCTTATGGACTGACCAATGGGCATATCCTGAGCAGTGAAATAAAAACCTTTCTTTAACCAGGGGAGATGATTACTGTTCCTTCTCCTTTGTCGAAGTGCCCCAGAATTCTGTGAAGGAAGAAAATGCCATTAGCCTGATTGTCCCAATCACTGATAGCAAGCACTAGTAGGATTGGGAAGAGGCAAAAGCACAATCATGAAAGAGAGGTGCATTTATATATGACTAAGATTGTATTGCTGAAGTAATATACTTCCTTTCTAAAATGCCTGGACTCTGACAACCCTTTCAGAGTCCCTTGAGGTTTTGTTGTTTTCATTCAGTTTCTGCTTTTTCAGACTTTGGTTAGGTTAAAGCAGGGGGACAAAGCTGTCCCTCTGACATTTAAATATGAGTGATGGGAGATAAATGTGTTAGCAAAAGGAATTTGTTGATATTAAGGAAAGGTAAAGTTTAAATGTTAATTCATCCACACGTGAACTACTTGTGGATACCAGGATGTGTCTTTTTGTGACCGCCGTGGCCTGTGACTCATTCTGCTGTGCCCAGAAGGCCTCAGATACCTCCTTGACCCCAGCCATTCAAAGACAGACAGGCAGAGCTGAATCCCATGAAAAATGACTGGTATAAAGGATATCACAAGGGGTGGAGGGGGACTAGGTTTTCAAAGCCATGCTCCTTCCTTAGGTAGAAAGCCAAGCTAGATCCTTGAACATCATAGGTTGCAAAGAATCTCATAGCTGGACTGAACCTCAGGGATCACAGAACCCAATTCACAAGAGATCAGGAATCTCCTCCTCACTCAATAAGTGGTCATCCAGTCTCTACTTTAATTCCTACAATGAGGGAGGTTTTTGTTGCCTCCTAAAGCAGCCTACTTCACTTTTGGGAAGTCAGTAAGTCAGTCAACAAGCATTTATCAAGCACCTACTATGTGCTGAGCTCTATGCTAAGCACAAAATAAAGCAAAAAACAGTCCTTGCTCTTAAAAGGCCCAGAGTCTAATAGGAAAAACAGTAGGCAAACAACTATGTAGAGACAAGATATATACAGGATAAATAGGGGAAAATCCCCGAGGGAAGGAACTACCACTAAGAGAGATTGAGAAATGCTTCTCCTGGTGAGCATTCTTCAGTGGTACTCCCCTCCCACCACTGAAAAAAAGATTCTCCCTTTGTTTCCCCATGTTTCAGTCTTTGAAACAGTCAGATCTCCCTTTGTATCCTCAAACATTTTACTGTAGGCTGCCTTCTTCCTGAGAGACTACAGGAATTATTTTCCCTTCACTGTTAATCTTTCACTTAATGAGGGCATATTACATACTCTTCTGTCTTCTTTCTCTTTTCCCTTTTATACATTCTCACATTTTGAGACTTAGTCCCACTAAAAACATTCATTCACCTAGCTTCTATTTGCCTTCTGCTTGTACCTTTATTTCCTTGTGTACTTTTAGAAAGAAATCTCTTAATGGTCTCTCTGTTGTTATTTTTTTGTTGACCTTGGTCCCTGGAGTTCTTTACTTTTCTTGTTTTACAAAGCAAACATTTTGTTCAGGTCTGGTTTTCTTTTTAAAATTAAATGTCTAACCTTTTTTGTTCATGATTAGACTTAAGTTTTCAGGGTATGTCACCTTGGGTTGCATCTTGAGTTCCTCTATTTTTCAGAACATGTTATTCCATTTCTTCCTCCATTGTCTGGTGAGTATAGAATAGTCTCAATAGTCTTGTATTATTTGAATTTCCTTTCCCTTATATTTGAAGGTTTTTCTCTTGGTTGCTTGTGGGATATGTTATTTGCCATTGGAATTGTTAAATTGTACCACTATATATGTCTTGGAGTTTATAGCATAAGTTTTGTTTGTTTGTTTTGGTTCTGGAGGGAATTCTGTAGATTCTCTCAACTGGCATGTTTCCCCCCTGTATTCATTCAATTCTGTGAAGTTTTCTTATGTTTCTTGCATTACAGTGTTCATATATTTTTAGTGTTCTTTTGTGAGACTTATAACCTTTAGGTTGTCTCTCTTCATCCTGCCTTCAAGATCAATGTTTTGCTTGTACAGAGATCATGTTTTCCTTTAATGTTATTGTTTGTTGCTCCTCTTCTTCCAGATTATTCTTCACTTCTGTGTATTTGCATTCCCAGTCAGTTATTCTCTCTTTTGTTCTTTGGTGAGACTTATCACCATGAATTCAAATCTTTTTATTCTGACAATTATTTCTGTTATGCAGGCTATAAATTCTACTTTTGCAATTCTTATTTTCCTTTTGAACCATTCAGGAATATCCTGCTGGGGTACCATCTTCTCTTGGGAAGCCATAACATCTTTCACCTCTTCATATAGCGAACCTTTTATGTCTTGTAATAATCAGAGCTTTTTGTGCTCATTTAGCTGACCTGGAGGCCACATTCTATTATTAATATCCTTCCTGGTTTTTTTTTTAATCTGATCATGCTCCAGGTCTCTAACTGAGTTTTCTTCTCCTGAGATCTTTGGTAATTTTGGTCTTTTTTCCTTATATTTCCCCATTGCTCACTGTCTGATTATTTCTTCTTTAATTGCAGAATTGCAGTTTCCCAGCCCAGGGGGCTGGATCACAAAGCCATCATAGCCTCTTCCCAAACTGAGCAGTCCAGGTTGTATTGGTGTCAGTCTCTGCCAAGAGGCTTTCTAGGTGGCCCCAAATGGGTGCCACACATTTCCTCCTTTCATTCTTTATCTAATCTCTTTTGCATCACAGAGGACTACTGAGTTGCTTTCCCTGAAACAGCAAGCTTCTTCTTTTTTATTTTTTGTGGTAGTTGGAGGAAGGGCAAAGTTGAGTTGAGTTCTGGTCTGATTGTGCAGCCCTGTTGCCAGACTGTGGTAGATGGTAGAGGAAGGGATGCTGAGAGATATTGTTAGGAGTTAGTGATTTGCCTTCTTTACTGTTACTTTGTCAAGTTTTTGCCTTATTAAGCTTCTTGGTGTTCTAGACTATGGAGAAATCTGAAATTGCTTCATTTCTTGTGCATGGTTCCTATTTTGGAGAGATTTGAGAAGTCATGAGCATAGAAGCAAATGTCTAGTCCACCATCTTGTTGGTCATATGACATGGAATTCTGTGTCTTTAAAACATACTTACATATGAATGATTATCTCCCTTGATAGAATATAAACTTCTTGGGAGTAAATATTCATTCTTTGTATTTGTATCCCCTTCACCTAGAACAGTAGCTGGCACTTAATATGTGTTTAATAAATGCGTGTTGATTGAGTGATTCCTTCCACCTGACCATTGATCCTTCTAGTTGGGTTGGAGTCTCTCACAAGACTTAATATTTGCATAGCCAGTTGGGTAAAGGGACCTTGCTCTGGGAGAGCTGGTGAGAGAGAAAAACCAGCCTCAGGGACAACCTCCAAACCTGCTCCTCCTTTCAAGTTCTATAGAACAAAGCCCTTTCTCATGAGAACCCAATAAGAATCATATGGTCTCTGGATTTCAAAGGGATCAGCAGTTTTTGGTCTTCACATGCAAAGATGGACTTCTTTTAGTCACTCCATCCCCAATCCCCACTCCCAAAAAACCAGCCTAGACCAGTAAGAGCCAAAGGAACCCACTGGGAAAATTCTCAGTCAACAGAAGAATCTGTTGTCACCCAGAAAAACCAAGTGATTTTCCAACCTCATGTTGTAAGGAACATTTTTTTAATTAGCCTTAAAGAGGTCTAGGTATGTTGGCCATAATTATTCTTGCATCCCACAAGATGAGGTGTCATATTGCACAGAGTTCTGGGCCTGGAGTGGGGAAAGACCTGAGTTCAAAGCCAACCTCAGACACTAGGACACTCTCTAGCTTTATAGGCCTGGGCAAGTGTCTTAACTTCACTTTACCTCAGTTTCCTTGATTGTAAAAATAGGGATTATAATAGCATCTACTTCACAGTGTTTTGTGAGGGTCGAATGAGATGATATTGGCAAAGTGCTTAACACAGAGCCTGGCATGTAGTAGGCACTATATATATTTATTCCCTCCCCGTTTCCCTACACACAAAGTTCCCTTTGAACTAGGTCAAGGCACCATTTCCCCACCACTGATTCTTTCTAGGTAGAAAATATAGGCACATTCTAAATGCAAATGGTTCCTTGTTGAAGGGTTTCTTGGGGCCCCCAATTTATGAATCTTCCAAATGTGACCAGATCTCTGTGCTAAGGCCCACAACCAGTAACAGCCTGATATGGCTTGTCATAGTTTCACATGATTTGGTCCCCAGATTCCATAATGTCAGGAATCTTGAATAAATAAGATACCATTTAGTCCAACTCTTTTATTTTAAGGGTGGGGAGACTGAGGCCCAGAGAAAGCAGAACATTCATTCAGTGAGTTGGGGTCAGAATCATGATAAAAAACCTAGGCTTCCCAACTCCCAGTCTGGGAGTCTTTCCACTTTATGAATTTATGAAAAGCCTTCCCTGATTCCCCTAGTTGTTAGTGTCTTCCTCATCCCTCAAATTATCTTGTATTCACTTATCTGTTTACGTATTATATGTTGTATCTCTTTGCAGAATAAAAACTCTTTGAGAGCAAGGAATATATTTCATTTTAATCTTGGTATCCACAGTACCTGGAATAATTACTGGTATACCATATGTGCATCCTGCACATAAAATATCATGTAAAATAAATGCTTGTTGAATAGTCTGGACACTTCATGTGTGGTATACCATCTACACAGTCAAATTGAAAGGGAAGAGTGATGCTGTTATCTAAAGGAGGAAGGAGATAAGGAATCCAAATGATTCAAATGTACACACCATAGTTGCCAATTCAGTGAATACTAGACCATACGCTCACCGAGGGTAGACACTATGTCTCAACTACCCTTTGTCTTTCCCTAAGTTCCCAGTACAGTACTCTACATGTAGTAGATGCTTAATAAATATTTGTGGATTAGTTTAATTAAATTGCTCTAATTCCTGCTTGACTTTGGCTGCATAAATAGAGGGAATTTTTGATTTCATCAGTACAGGGCGCTTCGAGGTGAAGAAGTTCCATCTATTAACGTAGGTTGGTATCTTCTTTGCAATTTTTCATCTTAAGAGAGTTTCCAAGTGATGAAAAATGCTATCCACCTCCAGAGAAAGAACTGATGGAGTCTGAATGCAGATCAAAGCAGACTATTTTGTATGTTCTTTATTTTTTTCATGGTTTTTTTTTCCTTTTGGTCTGTGTCTTTTTTCACAACATGACTAATATGGAAAGAAGTTTTACATGATTGCAGATGTTTAACCTGAATTAAATTGCTTACCACATCAGGGAGAGAAATAGAAAATTTGGAAATCAAAATTTTAAAAAAATGAATGTTAAAACTTGTTTTTACATGTAATTTGGAAAAAATGAATATGAGACAGAGAGGGAGAGAGAGAGAGAGAGAGAGAGAGAGAGAGAGAGAGAGAGAGATTGAGAGAGAGAGAAAGAGAGAGAAAGTTGTCTGGAAAATTGCAAAGTTAAGTGACTGGCCTGAGCTCTCAAGGGTCACATGTGTTGAAAATGGGACCAGCTTTTTATTCACTACATGATACTGTCTCTGGGCTATGTAGACAATGCCTAAATTGGTATATTGCAAGATATTAAGGCAGGAGGGGAAAGCCTTACTAATCAACTTTTCTGTTGGGGCCTCAACTAATGCATTGGGAATTATTTATAATACTTGAGTCCATGGGGAATAATTCTTTGTATGTTTAAGAACAATAAGGAAGGGAGAGAGGACTATACTCTGATTGTTTACTATCCTTTAATGAACAATTTATTTTAATAAGCATTTTTTATTCTCTCCAAAAAACTCAATCCTGACTTATTATCAGGACTGATTATCCCCAGGGCTTTGGATAGATAGGCAAACTAGCCCTTTTTAAATCTCTATGTTCCACCCCCCCACCTTATTTTATTCCTTACATGGCCCTTTACTCTGGTTCTTGACTTAATCTGGTAAATAACTTCAGTCATAGTGTTCCAGTTGAAGGATTTCCTGTCTGATCTGAAAGACAGTGGATATTTTAATTTTGTCACTTTATTGCAAAATGGTATAGGACTCTTTGTCAGATGCCAGTGGTGAATTGACCCAGTCATTCATTACGAGGCCAGGGCAAAGCCCTGCTTTGTTAAAAAAGAAAACAACCTCAGAATAAAACCAAACCCCACAACAAAAAACCCAACAACAACAAAAAAAACCCTTCCTTTGTAAAACCACAAACGGCTGTACAAATGTCAACATTATTCTGAGGAGAGGGCACGCTGGGTTTTTCCCTAAGGCCAAATGGTGGGCAAGTGGTCTATGGTAAATTTCCTGGACTTTCCTATCCCCCTTATTAAGCCTCAGATGCTGTTTTAGGGAAGAGTGAACAAAGATGAATAAAAGAGAAAGGGGCAGCTATCTTTGCAATTATCTAAAGATCATTGTGACTTAAGAACAACGCATTATTTTTCCTTGTATGTATCCTGAACTAAGTGACACCCTCTCTTGGGAACCACAATTAGTTCGTGTTTAGTTTACCCATCTGTAAAATGATCATGAGTTTAGAGCTATAATGCACCATAATGGTCATCTAGTCTGACCCCACCCCCCCCCCTTAATTTTACAAATGAAGAATTGGAGGAGCAGAGGTAAAGGGATTTGTCCAGGGCTGTACAGTTAGTATGTGCCAGAGGTGAGATTTGAACCCAAGTACTCTTGACTCCATGTCTAACACTCTGTCCTTCAAACCTACTAACGTTTTTATTCTCTGCCTCACAGGTGAGGAAACAGCTTTGCAAACCTTAAAGCTTTTATAGAAACATGAGCTGCTGTTTGTAGTAGACTCAGCAGCAGCATTAGTAGTGATAGTAACGGTAGTGGTAACAGCAGTGGTGGTGGTAGCGGTGGCAGTGGTGGTGGTGGTAGTAGTAGTGGTAGTGGTAGTAATAGTAGTAGTAGTAGTAGTGGTAGTAGCAGTGGTGGTGATGGTGGTGGTAGTAGTAGTAGTAGTGGTAGTGGTAGTAATAACATTCATATAGTGCTTTAAGGTTTGCAAAGTGCTTCTCTTATGCCATCTCATTTGATCCTCAGAATAATCCTTGGGAGGAGGATTATTCTTTTCCCCATTTTATAAATGAGGAAACTGAGGCACAGAGTGGTTAAATGACTTTCCCAGGGTCACATGGCTAGTATCTGAGGCTGGATTTGAACTCAGGTCTTCCTAACTCCCCAGTGTGCTAGCCATTGTGCTACTTAGCAGAGTCAGAATTCTTTCTTATAGATAAGGTTATCTGGGGGAAATTCTTTGAATCTAAGTACTCTAATCTTCAGAGAAGAATAGAGCCCTAATGTTCTGTCAGGTTGGGGTTAGGGGACAAGTTGGAAGTCATTTCCAGGAAGGGCAGAAACCCTCCCGGTAGGTTTTACATAGGTACAGACAGAGTCCTAATTAGGGCAAGGAGATAGAAAACTTTTTGCCCCAATTTGGAGTTTCACCAAAATTTAACAGTTCTTTCCTAGAAACATCTAAGCTTAGTACCTAGTTAGCAAGAAGAAATGAGTTAAAATAGGAAGCTAACACCCATCCGAGAGCCACGGCATTAAGTAATTTCCCTTCTTGCTCAATTAGATTTGTCTTAATTATTTCACATATTATTTTTCACATCATGAATTACAAAATTGATTCCAGGAACTGTTTTGTGCTTCTTAACCTGGAAGCCAGTCCTATTAATTATGTCTATGGGCACAAATATAAAAGAGACATCTCAGTGATGAAGCAGCATAGGGTAAAGACCATCCTTAGGTGAGGCTAAGAGGAGTGAGTGTGGAGAATCAAGATAGAGCCTAGGAAGTTTAGCTCAAGTAGGTTTAGGTCAAGAAGCATGTTCCTAGAGAGATTTCTTTTATGCTCTGTATCGTCCTGTGATGATGCCGAATTAATAGCCTTCTTTTGCTTTCTGAAGACACAGCTTTGGCGATGGGAACGTTCATTCCCTTGACCAACACAGATCATGAGCCCTCTGTTCCTTTACAAAGGGCCAATACCTTCCAGCTCAGTGATATTCTGAGCTGCTCCTCAAAGGACAGAGATGTAGCCTATCCCTAGATGGGCACTGCAAATTGTTCTGGCATGCCAAGATCTTTCAGAACTTGTATTCTGTTGGCATGGGTATCGGAAGAGGGCTCATTAATAAGTCCCAGCAAAAGTGCCTTTGTGGCCTAGAATGTGTGACAAAGAAGGAGGATGGAAACAGGAAGGAGGTGTCAGAGCTTGGTCACCTGGACAGAGTGGAAGCAGGAAGATGAAGGAGCTCCAGGACTTTAACTCAGGAAAGCCTGAGTTCAAATCCTGCCTCACATACTTACCAACTCTGACCCCTTGGGCAAGCCACTTAACATTCTGAGATTCCTCATTTATAAAATAGAGACAGTGGTATAGTGGATAGAGCATTGGGCTTTGAGTCTGGAAGACCTGAGTTCAGATCCAGCCTCAGAAACTTACTATGTGTGAACCCTGGGCGAGTCATTTAACCGCTATCTGCCTCAGTTTCCCTATCTGTAAAATGTGAATAATAATAGCACCTGCCTTCTAGGGTTGTTGTGAGGAGAAAATGAAATAATTGTAAAGAACTTGATACAATGCCTGGCACATAGTAGATGCTTTATAAATGCTTGTTCTCTCTCCTACCACGCATAGTTATAAGGACCACTAGAATAGAATGTGCAAAGTGCTTTGCAAATGTTTAAATACTTTATGTTACCTATTGTTATTATAAAGCAAGATGTGTGCAGAATATTGGGCTAGACGTATTACTTAAGAGTCGATTGCAACTGATGGTCTCATTATTCTGAGCAGTAGCTAAGATATGTATAGTCCAGAGGGAGGAAACCAAGGACTCAGTCAGCACCTATCCGGGGGCAATCCATATCCTTTCTTAATGAGTTCATTACATTGATTCCCAATGACCAACACAAAGACTCTTTAAGCAGCACCCTTTATTAGAATCCTTAAGTGATTATACAGTCAGAACAGCAGTGAGTAAGAGGCACCATCCAATGGCAACTTAGCACCAGTTCAACTGGATCCCTTGGTTACCAAGCTCCGAAGTCTGTGCTCAGCTACATGGTGGGTGGAGGGGACTGAGAAATGGAGCAGGGGACCTGCCATGGAGAAGCCGACAATCTAGCCAAGGGGGACAAGACTCTTAGCTATGGAATGTTAAGTTTCGATACAAGGCCATTGTTGCATACATGATGTTCACAGTACTCTCCCTTATCAGGTCTTAAGTGAACAAGCTCCTTGAAAATGGGATTTCCCATATGTGTGTGTATGTATGTATGTGTGTATGTATGTATGTATATTTACATACAAATACATAATATGTGTATATATATATGTGTGTGTGTGTGTGTGTGTTTACATGTAGAGAGATGGACAAATAGACAGGCAGATGGATAGATTTGGTGAACTATCTTTGCAGAGGTTTTGAAAAAGCAGTCTTCTTAGGATCGTAGACCTTGGTCTACATAGCACAAAGTAAAGAGAAAAGGTGGATAGTCATCTTAGCAGATGTGCCTATGTAGACAACTCAATTCATTTAGAACCAAAAGTGCATCCAACTTGGCTTCAATTAATTTTGCCCAGGGGGGTTACATAGCACCTTGCCATGTGCCTCTGATAAAAGTTGCCTGGGTCCCAGGCAACTCTAAAGAACCTGTGAGGTAGGAGTCTATCCCAGTCTCATGTCTACACTATGAGGAGTGTCATACATTCGTTGGACACTTCCTCCCCCCAGCCCCCAGCCTGGGTACCTGACCAGATATGTCCCTGGATGTGGGATGGATGCTCCATTTGGTTCATCTGTCTTTACAGGCCCCAGCTCCCCAGATACTATCCCTAGACATGGGATACATGGTCCATTTGGCTCAGCTGTTCCCCAATGTCCCACCACACCCTGCACTTGGTACTTGATCCAAGTATTCCTGACTTTGGGTCTTGGGGGAGTTGGAAAAGGGGCAGCTAGTCCTCAGCAGATTTAATCAGGTGGCCATTGAAAGTGATGTAGATGTCATTCTCCTCACTATAGATGGCATTCTCTCGTTCTCGCTTGAACATGCGCACCCAGACCTCATCTCCCTCCTCCAGGTCCAGCATGAGACTCTGGCTCTGCATGATGCTCCGGTCACTGGGCTGTGTGTACAGGATGGCTGCCTCCTGGTCATTCCTCATCAGGTGCAGGTAGGTCTCCTTGAAGTTCCAGGTGTGCACATTCAGGTTGAAGAAGTAGATGCCGGCCACATAACAGGAAAACCGACCTGTGAACATGTTAAAATGCTTGTAGAGATTCACAAATTCTGTGTCAAATGTGACATCTTGGAAGTAGTCAGAGCTGTGGAGGACCTTTTTCCGGCCCACGGAGAAGGCTTCATAGACGTGCTTGCAGGAATTTCCCGGTAGGCCGATTTGTCCTTTCTGGCCTTTCCGTCCTCTGTAGCCTCTTTCGCCGGGCATCCCCTCCTTCCCACTGACTCCTGATTGTCCTTTCTCCCCCGATTCACCTTTCTCTCCTGCAGTCCAAATGAAACGTAGGCTGTCAGAGCGAACAGGGACTTTAGAGCTATCCAGTCCAACCCTTTTATTTTACAATGGGGAAGTGGAAGCTTAGAAAGATTAAGTGACCTGTTCCATCCCACAAAGACAGAAAATGACACAGATGTCCAGGATTAGGACACACATCATCTAACTCCAGATTCAGGGCTCTTTTTATTCTCCCTCATTGTTATAGAGGAGAAAGCAAATCTAGAAAAGGGAAGGACTAGTTTAAGATGCCACCATGAATTATGGTGAGGAATAGATTAGAATCTCTGTCTTTCTCTTCTCCCAGTTTCCTGTCTTTCTCTCCTCCCTTCATGCTTCCCTCACCCTTCCCCAGCCCCTCTCTTCCTTTCTAGAACCTTCTATCAGGAAGGATCTGCAACAATGCTTACCTATCTATGCTTCTGGACTTAGAGGGCTTTGATTGCCCTATACTATTGAATAATAATAAAAATGATCAGTATAATAGAGCATGTTCTATTGTACTTTGAGGTTTACAAAGACCTTTCCTCATAACTATGTGAAACAGGTAGTATAATTATCATTAGTCCCAATTAATATGTAAGGAAAACTGAGGCAGCTAGAAATTAAGTGACTTGCCTAAAGTCACACAGATATTATCGCTCTGGGGCTCCAACTCAAGTCTTCTGACACCCAGTCTGGTGCTCCTGGCCTAGCAATCTTTCCATTACACCGTACTGGATTTTTGAGGCAAGTTATATTATTTAAATTATATTTTTTTAAAAAAAACTAGAACCAAAAGACCACTTCTTAAGTTTATTTGGTCTGGGTAATGAAAAATTTAAGCTCCGAGGGTTATCTGTTGGTATAAGTAAGACAGGTTCTCCCTTCCTAATGTGTGAAGTCTTTGGGGTCCCCCAAATGTAGTATGGGAAGCACAAACTAACCTTTAAGAATGGTGATGTCAATGGTGGGTTGCAGCCGCGGCATCACCCATGAGGGATAGTTACTCATCCTACTGGAAGGGGCAGGGACAGCAGCGGGGGGTCCCATGGGGCTGCAGCATCGGACACACTTCTGGGCACGCTGTTTGGATTGCCCCAGGTCCGGCCAGGCTCCAGCATGTAGCACTAACACCGGCAGCATAAAGAGGAAGGACCCCATCTCAGCTCCTGAAACTGAAGCATGAGTGTCACCAAATCAGGCAACACATTTGGTGGGCCCCCAATACTCTTTTCACAAACTGGTTTGCCCCTTAGATAGCCTCAGAGAGAGTATGTGTGGCTGTGTGGAATCATTAACTAATCTATCAAAACCTATTTTCTGCTTTTCCAGTCCTATACTGACACTGTGGTGAGTGCAAAGAGGTACAGTACGGTCCCTGCCTTCAAGGTGATTACAGTCTGCTGGGGAAACACAGGCAAAGAATGCCACTCGCCAGGCAGAGACTTTCCCCTCACTATGTGTCTTTAGCAAGTACCAGAAGATCCCTTTTCCGGTGAGGATTGTTGTGTGGGGATGTTGAGGTATCTGTTAGACTAAGTGGTCACTGAGTTCCCTCTCAGCTCTGAGATTCTGTGGTTCACATCGCAAGGTATGTCTAAGCAAAGAACCCAAGGGAGCACCGTGGACTTGCCATCTCTGACATCACTTTCCTCATGAAGGGATTGTACAAGGTGATCAGCAAGGCCATTTCCAGCTCTGTCCCTTGATCATGGTAAGTATTGTGGGAGGTTAGAGGGGGTAGATGTCAGCTTACATGTCTTTTCCCCTCCTCTTCCATTCTTAAGATGATAGATATAGGGCTGGCAGGCAACTCAGAAGCCAAGTAAGCTAACCTCCTCATCCTA
Source organism: Trichosurus vulpecula (assembly GCF_011100635.1). Classification (NCBI taxonomy): domain Eukaryota; kingdom Metazoa; phylum Chordata; class Mammalia; order Diprotodontia; family Phalangeridae; genus Trichosurus; species Trichosurus vulpecula. Next base: position 73,603,450 of record NC_050581.1, read on the forward strand.
CAAATGAGGAAATGGAGGGCTAGGAAGGTGTAGTGACTTTCCTAAGGTCACCCAGGGCTGTCCAACCTTGGGTTTTTATTGAAACAATAGACAATATATGTTGATTTGCCATTTTAGTGAGAGCTCTGCAGTAGCTTGGTTTTGTTTACTAAAGCACTTATGTAAATTTCTATGCCTGCAGACAGGCTGCAAAAATCGCCCTGCAGGCTACATGCTGCCTGCAGGCTGCATTTTGGACAGCCCTGGTCTATGTCATAAGTAGGACCCTCAAGCTTCTGCTCTGGTCCAGCCCCTCATTGTGTCTCGTATGAGACGAATGCAATTTATCAAGTGCAAGTTATCATTAATAATGGTCATGGAAATTAAGTGAACTAGAGCTGTCATGGGAGAAAGGCAGCCTGGTGTAGTGTTTTGAGAGCAACTGCAGAGTCAGAAGAACTGGGTTCAAGTTTTGACTCTGACATGTGCTGGCTAAGTCACAATCTCTTAATAGCCCAGGTAACTAAGAGCCAGATTTCTTCCCACTTCCCATCCAACAAAAATATTAGAAGTAGAGTTTGGACTCAGATTGGGGAGGGCCTTGAATGCCAGGCTAAGGCAGCTACCAAAAGTCTTTGGTATTCTTTTGTCCTCTACAACTAATCTGATTCTTACCTGTCCTTCATAGTCATAGTAGAGTCCTGTCTTCTCTATGAAACCTTTTCTGATGTCAATACCCCACTGGAGCTCTCATTCCAATCAACTACTATGGTCTATACTGTTTCACTGAACTGAGCAACATTACCTAGATTTCTGGGTTGGTTTTTTTTTTTTTGCCTTTGTACATGAATCCACCAAGTCTACCCAGGACTATAGGAATTGCGTTGTTTTTTTCACTTTCTATGGGACACAGTGCAGTGAGCCCAGAAGACACTATTTTGGGAAGCAAACTCTGCTTTTAAGGAACTCCTGGAAGGGAAATTCCCTCTATCAATGCAGACAGGCATTTGATTTATAATTTATAGTTTTACAGCATTTCCTGGGAGTACTGGGAAATGAATTCAGGTAGGACTCTTTATCTGTAACACTGGATTTTCCATTGATAGAAGTTGCATGAGTGTTTGCTAAATTATAGAAATTATAGATCATGGCGGGGGTGGGGGTAGGACGGAAATAAATTGTTAGAGGGCCTTGGAATTTAGACAATGGAGTTGGAATGTGAGAGATAGTAAGGAGCCACTTGTAGATTTAAAGGAGATGACTGAATCCCTAGCCAGGCTTATTGCTTCTCACATCAAATCTAAGTATTCCTGCCTTCACTCCCTAGGCTGGCCCAGAAACAAACCTGCATGGAGTTTGGGAATTATGGCAATAAAATTCTTTCTGGTCCCTACATAATTGACTCCAGTTTCCTAAGGGGTTTATGTAACAACAATGCCTCTTGCAGCTGCTGTGGAGGTGTAAGACCAACAATACCAGCACACAAAAGGGCTGCTATCACAGGTTCTTTGATCTGCTTTTCTAAGGAAAGCAATTTTAAGGGGTTAGCAATCTTACTTTAATTAAACATACATATACCATTCACTTAGTTCAGGGGGGAAAAGCCAGCACCCTGAACTTCAGAGAGAATACAAACAGAAATTAAAAGCAGAAATTATATAAATAGAGCAAATAACATATATACATATAGTTACCAGAGAAAGAAGCAACAAGATCTGCATTTTTCAAAGCTGGGGTGGGGCAGTGCTCCTTGATGGCTACTCAGAGTCTCCACACCAACACTCTTCCAATGAGTGTGCCCCCAAAAGCAAAATGTTGACCTCAGAGTATAGTGTATATATATATATATATATATATATATATATATATATATATACACACACACATATATGAATATATATGTGTATATATATTATATATATACACATATATATGTATACCCTTCTTCAGGGTCAGAGGGCATCATAACCATGTGACTCAAACCCATATGACCTAGGCTTTCTTGTGACTTAAGCAGGTCACCAAAGACTCTTGATTCAATCAAAGACTCCAGGTTGAAATGAAGGCAAGACTCAGCAAAGGCTGAGAAGCGCTCAAACAAAAAACAGCAAAAAGTCCCACTTTGCTTGTCATTAGATTTGAAAGGCAAGACTCATCAAAGGTACTTGATTACCTCAGTATTCCAAAAGGGAAAACAGTAAAAAGAAAAAGTCTCACCTTGATTACCATTACAGTTTGTCACCCCAGTCTACTATACATCTGAAAAGCAATGAATAATTTTTATTCTAAAGACCTAGCTCTTTCTTGCTCCCTTTCTCCCTCCTTCCTTCCTTCCCTTCCTCCCTCTCTCTCTTTCTTTCTTTCTTCTCATTTTATAAACTTCTACAATCAGAGCTAAGCTTGTATATAAATCAGATACAGTGCCAGGTTCCAATAATCTTACAAAAAATTAAAAGGATAAAATAATCCGTCTCTTAGATAGCATTTCTAGTTTCTGGGAGATATCACTATGATTTTCAAAAGGATCTTTTCTCAGTCCTCCCTACCCCATGTTTACTTCCAATAAATGGCTGGAAGAAGAGTGTGATTATTATGTGTTTATTATATAGTCCTCCTTGGAGGTTCTTTTGTCTTGCCTTGGGAGCTCAGAAGAAAGCATTATTGAATGTTCAACAGGAGGGATTGATATAACCCCTGGCTCTGGGAATGAAATGAGAGCTTATCTTGCATTGGGCCACTCTCTTGGGTGCCTTTAAGAGATTAATTCTCTGTACCACATGGCTCGGCTGCCAGCAGTGGGAATGTGGTTTCCTCAGTTGGGACTCATTTATTTCAGTATGATTTATGATTACTGCAAATAGCAACAATAACAAGGATGATGATGATAACAGTCCCTTATCCTTGAACTGCTAAAATGCTTTCATACCCTTTTCTTCATTTGAGACTCACAACAACCCTGTTACCCTATAAGACAGGTGTTAGTTTTTAGCACCATTTTATAGATGAATAACCTTAGGTTTGAAGAAGGAAGTGAATCCTTCATGGTCAGGTGGCTAGTAAGTGTCAGATCCAGAACTAGAGCCATAACTTGCAATTTTGGCACCTGGAGCAAGCGCTAGATGTGCTTGAGGGTAATGGGCTTGGCTAAACTGGGGTGTGACCTCCCTTGGGGAAGAAAGCATAAAAAAGAATATCTTGAGATTTCTATGCTGCTGACGGATCAGTGACTCCGGAGTAGGCAGGAGGAGCCAGAGGGTTCAGGAATGTCCATGGAGGTGAAGAAATGTGCTTCTTGGCAGAGGCTGGTGCCCTAGAGTAAAGCCTTAATCTCCCTACCGTAGTTATTCATAGAAAGTCAGAACTGGAAGGAATAACTCCTTCTCCAATCTGGCTCCAGTTTGAGATAAGCCCATCACTTGGGGGGCTAAGTGACTTTCCTAAGGTCACACAGAAAACAAACCCAGGTCTTTTCCCACTGCCACCAGGTTACTTCTCTGAAAAATAATCATTTGCACATTTTCAGCTCTTCATAATTCAGTAATACCTTCCACATCCTTATCTGATTAGTGCAGTACAGCTAAAAGGGATTGGGAGTCAAAGGACCCCAGCTTTGCTACTTAACACCTGTGGCCCTTTGGCTTAATCATTCAACCCATCATGATGGGCCTTAGTTTCTCAGCTGCAAAATAAAAAGATTGGATTAGATGACCTTTCCATTTCTTCTTGCTCTAGCCTGTGATCTAGAAGGACCACAGAAGATTGACTTGGCTTGTGATCTTAGTTTAGGGTGCTGACAAACATCTGTCCTTGGTTACCCACTGAGAGAATGTGGAAGGCTCAGTGAAGTCCTTCACTGCTACTAGGAACTCAAAAGTGGAGTATGAGTTCTTGTCTCATCCATCATGGTTATTCTACCCACTACCTAACCTTTATGATTGTGTTTGGGTGGCAGAATGGATGGGGAGAAAGCAAGTCCATAGGCTTTGAATCCACCTTTGATAAGTCACTTGAGCATCAGGCATTATGAGAGAGACCAGTGCTATCTTTGCACAGCCCTGAATATAATGGACATTTGGCAGGCACAGAAACAGATTTGTTTCTAGTATAGACCACAGGATTATGATGCCCAAGACAGCTCTGAAATTTTGGTATTTTTCTCAGTAGCAAATTCTGTACTGTCTTCCAGGCTAGGCCTGGGATAGCTGTCTGGAGGCCTGGGGGAAGCCCTCCCCTGTCTGGCTGCTCTTTCTAAAGGAAGAGCAAGAAGAGCTGTGGCCTGTGACCCTGGATACTCTGTTCTAAGGCCCAGTCTCCTGGGGCTATGCCCAGCCCAGCTGTTAGTCAAATATTTTTCTGTCTTAGGAGCACCACTTGACTTTGGCTGGGTCAGACAAGGGCACAATTCATTCCCGCTCAGGAAAAGATCCACACCGGACGTTTAAAACTCATCAATCTGTCTGCTCCAGCTGAGCCAGACTTTCTAAATGGAGGGGAATGTCCTTAACGCTTTCCTGGCCAATTTAGGGAAAGTTGGGAATGACCTTTGACATGCTAATTAAAGCTCTGTTAATATCATAGAATACCAGGACTGGATGAGGCCTCTGAGGCACTTTAATCTGCCAACTTTAAAGACAGAGAAGCCTGCTGGAACTTCACCCATGTTTGATTCTGGATGGCAGGCCCGCTTTCTTAGCAGAAGCCTCACTCCCCATAGATTGACTTGCCTGTCCATGCTCCATCCTCTTCTTCATTTACTCTATTTCCTACAGACTTTTCATCTCTGCTACTAATTAGTTGTATGACCATGGACAAACTACAGTTCAGAGAAAGAAAGGAAAGCCTGTAGTAGTTGTCTAGCTAATCAGAAACTCAGGGTTGTCCTCATACATTAGCAGGTGAGGGAGCTGCCTTCAGCTTGAAGGGCATCGCTGACAGATTTTCCTGTCTTATAATAATTTTGGATATTGTTGTCGTGCCTGAAATTTTACCATTAGAGATTCATTTCTATAAGGGGAAGAAACTGGGTCTCCAGGTGGCCAAAGTTAGAGGAATGACACACACATCAACCATCAATGCCTCAGTATTGATTAATTTATCTGATTAGCCAGCTGCCTAGCAGAGGCAAAGCTTTCCAAGGATATGGATGAAGGACTGGTGGGCTTTGAAGGACACAGCTAATACGGTACCTAGGTGGTAGGCCTCTTGAGGACAGGGTCTCATTTACTTTTGTCTTTGTATCTCTAGTGCTTGGCACATAGTAAACACTGTGGATTGGTGGATGGATATACTGAAAGTGGCATTAGAAATTTAATTAACTTCATAATTTGACCAATGACACCAAAGTCCCATCCCTTGCACCCTCGCTCTCATCCCTCTCATGACATTTTTAGCTTCATGGTATTCAGAGGGCATAACCATTTATTAAACCAACCACCTGACCATTTTTAACTAATTGTATTGAGACAATACTTTTTTTCTTTCTTCTGAGACACAGAAAAATATATATGTATATATACATAAACATGTGATAGACACATAATATACATATGTGTATATATACATATATATGGAGAGAGAGGCAGAGACAGAGAGAGAGAGAGAAATAAATATCTATCTGACTGACTGAAGGAGTTATTTTTTCTTCTCTTTTGTGTGTGAGTCTACATGGGTTGTTTTTCTTGAATTATGAAGGGAGAGACCCCCAAGTGAACAGGGAGGGGGAGAGAAGAATCACCTGCCAGTGTTTTTAGCTATAGGAGAAAAATTGGAGACCAGCAGTATCCTGAGAAATGAAAACAACCCCAGCAGCTGAATGCAAAAGGAACCATTCAATTAAAGTCCTGATTTCTACCACTGACTCTACCATTCACTATGTCCTGGGATCATAGATTTAAAGCCAGTTGTAAGGGACCTTTAAAGGTCATCTAGTCCAAACCTGCACCCCCCTCCCCCATTTTACAGAAAAGGCACTGAGACTCCAAGAGGTTAAGTGACAGGATCATAGGTAGCAAAGGGCAGAGGCAGCATTCACACCAAGCTCTTCTTACTCCTCTGACTCCAAACCTAGTGCTCCTTCCACTACATCACTTGAGCAAGCCCCTTCCCTACTCTCAACCTCAGTTTTTCCATCTGTAAAATGAGAAGGTTGGATGCTCACCAAGGCTTCTTCAGCTTGAAAATTTGATGCTTTTCATTTCATCTCTATTCCCAGCACTTAGCACAGTGCCTGAGTTAGAATGGACATTTAAAAAATGCCGAATGAATAAATACTACCTGCTCTATCTATTCCCCTAGGATTATTGTGTGTTTTGAGGATCAAGAGAGTTATAAAAATGGATAGAATTAAAGAGCCTATAGCAGTATGTTATTAGCCTCCACCTCATACTGCCTGCAGCCAGTCTGCTTGACCAGGGTGTGGCTGGTAAGTTTGTTTGCCAATGGAGCTGTGCTCCAGAATGCCTCCAGGGACGGGGCCGGTGAGGAAGGACAGGAAGTAATCTTTCATTCTGTCCAGGGACACAGAGGGTATTTGCTATGCTTTGCAGCATGGCGCCACTGTAGAGGAACAGACTCCAGGATGGAGCTCAGAGCAGTTCTGCCTGGCTGGGCAGAGATAAAGCCACTTGTGTAATGGCCTGAGATATAGATTCATAGAAACCTAGTAATGGTACCTCTAAAGTGATGCAGGCCAAGCAGCACCTGAGCACGTAATCTTTTGTACAACATCCCATGGCCAGTGGTCATCCAGTCCCACCTCACAGATATCTCAAAGATGGATCTGAACATCCTTCATACTTTGGGCACTCAGTCTGCTTTGGGGCAGCTTTCCATTTTAGGAGCTTTCTTATATTGAATAGAAATTTGCCACCCTGTAACTTCCATTTGGGGCAGCTAGGTGGCACAGCGGGTAGAGTGCTGGGCCTGGAGTTAGGATGACTCACCTTCCTGAGTTCAAATCTAGCCTCAGGCTCTCACCAGCTGTATGACTTGGGCAAGTCATTTAACCCTGTTTGCCTCAGTTTCCTCATCTGTAAAATTAGCTGCAGAAGGAAATGACAAACTACTCCAGTATCTTTGCCAAGAAAACCCCAAATAGGGTCACAAAGAACTGGATACAACTCAACAAACAACAACAATAACTTCCAACTGTTGTTCTGGTTTCCTCCTCTTGGAGCTGAACAATGAACATAGGTCTATTCCCCTCTTCCTCATGACAGTACTTTAGACATTTCAACATTGTCATCTGGCCCCAACTCCTAATTTTCTCCCCACCCCCAGCTATTTCTCTCCCATGATTGGGTAAAGGAGATTTGTACTTCTCCTGTAAGCATCCCCAACTTCTTCAACTAGTCTTCAAACACCATGGTTTCCAGTTCCCTCACCATCCTGCTCACCTTTTGCTGGCTGTACTACAGTTTGTCTTACACCTCAATAGAGGAGAAAGAGCATCCACTGAAGAGTCAAATAACCTGATTTCCAATCCTACCTCTGACACTGCCTGTAGGGTTTTGGACAAGCCACTCAACCTCAACATACATACCCCCATATGAGAAATCTATTCAAATATATTACATACATCATATATGAATATATTACTATATATAACATGTTTCTATATATTTATATTTATTCACTTGATATTTATGCTGTATATACCTCCATATGTACTTTTCTCCCTCATTAAAATGCAAGCTAATTGTCAAGTAGAGATTGTTTTATTTTTTGTACTTATACAAAACCTGGTACTTAGTATGTTCTTCATAATGGCTACTTACTGAATAACTGATCAATTCCTAGGGTAGATGACCTCTGAGTCCCTTTCCATATCTCCATCAATGATTTTATTATGTTTATAAATTGTGGTACCCAGAATTGGACTCCAAATGTGGCCAGATCAGAGCAAAAAGTTGTCACGGCCATTGATGTCCAGAGCATTCCTGTCACTATTAAATGGCCAGACTAGGCTCCTATAATTGAGGGAAGGAAAAAAAGTTTCCTTAATCCTGCAGATCTTGGAAATCCTGAGAGTTCCTTCACTCCATGATGGGAAGGATTAAATGCTCAAAGCTGGAGGCCAAATCCAGGTGGTCCATACAGAAACCTCTGCCCTCACCTTGGCTGTACCTCAATTGGAGGCTCCCTGAGGCAGGGAGATGCCATCAGAAAGATCCTGGCTTCTGCCCATAAGGACTGTCAGTCGCTTGGATGCCTTAAACTTTGAAAGCATAAAGGGTATACAAATTGCTTTGGAGCATAGCACACACAATGTTGTCTACACCCACACCTTTGCAAGATGACTTCAACAACATATTCTAGAGAAAGACCCTATTCAGATGGTAACTAATATTTGGTCATGAAATCCCCTCCACCCTCCAAATGGTGGGTGTTGGATAGTGGTTTTCCCCTAGAACTTTTGGACCAATCAGAAAATAGTGTTGGATAGGCTTCCTTTCAACCCCCAGCACAACCCTGGTCTCGCCCCACCTGTGAAAGGAGAAGGTAGGTGAACGCTGCTTGTCTCTGGCTCCTCCACCTGGGAGTTATAGGGAGCTACAAAGGTAAGTAAGAAAGCAGCATCATGCTAAGACAGCAACCATGTTAACAACAGGGTATTTGACAATGAATGGTCTTTAGTCTTATAAACAAGGTAGAAAGATGTGAAGTGCATAATAGACCAATGAGGGAGATTCAGGATTGGTTATTCATAGAATAATATCAACCTGAAAGCAGTCTTTAGTGGGATGCCTAAGGGATCTGTCCTTAACCCTGTTCTGTTCAATGTTAGTGACGTGGATGAAGGCATAGATCTCATGCTTGTCAAATATGAAGATGACACCAATCTAGGCAAGGTAGCTAATATACTAGATGATAAAATTAACATTTTAAAAGATCCCACTAGGCTAGAGTGATAGGATAGATCTAAGAAGATGGAATTCAATAGTGATAAATGTAAAGTCCTATACTTAGGCTCAAAAAGTAGCCGTGTAAGTACAGGATGGGAAAGACACGGAGAGATAATATAAAGATCCAGGGATTGTTTTTACTTTAAACTCATTATGAGTCAACAGCTTGATAATGGCAGCCAAAAAATCTTAGGCTCCATTAGGAGAATCACAGAATGTCAGAGCTTGAAGGAATCAACTAATCTGACTTCTTCCTATTCTAAATGAGGATACTGAGGAAGGGAGAGGTCAAATAATTTGCCCAAGATCAGGGAGCAAGTCAATGACAGATCCAATGCTTGAACCTAGGTCTTCTGATGTCAAGTTCGTATACATTTATCTATATCTATATGTATATATGCACACACACACATACATACATACATACGTATATATATACACACATACATACACACATATATACACTATGCTGTCTCCAAACAGAGCTATCTAAAAGTGAAATGGGCTGCCTTGGGAGGTAGCAAGTTTGTCATCCTGGAAGTCTTCAAGCAAGTGGATGAATGACTGTTAGTTGGAAATGTTGTAGAGGGGATGCATATTTATTCAGGTATACATAGGACTAAAAGGGCAGCTGATGACTCAGTGGATAGCACTGGGCCTGAAGTCAGGAAGACCTGAGTTCAAATCCAGCCTCAGATATTTCCCAGCTGTGCGACCCTGGGCAAGTGACTTCACCTCTGATTGCTTGACAAAATGGATCTACTGGAGGAGGAAATGACAAATCACTCTTTGCCAAGAAAACCCCAAACGGAGTTATGAAGAGTCAGACATGACTGAAGTGTTGGAACAAAAATAACAAATAGTCTGATCACAGATTATTCTGTAACCGGGACTCCACTTGTATATTTTATGCCCCAAATGCTATTCAACTCTGTCATAAATGTGTGCCTTTGGACATAGGGGCAACCAGAGAAGGATGTTGATGATTTAGGGCAACCCATCCCTACTATTCCATCACCAATATGAAGCCTTTATCCTCTTGATCTGAGGATCAAGAGGATCTTTGCTTTGGCAGGGTGGTCATTTGTATGTGAATCAGTAATGACAGCCCATGATAGGATAACCTTCCACTGTCTGTCTTGCCTGCCCTGTAGTCAAAAAATGCTTTTGTATCTCTTCCTACAACATCCCCCTAGCAGTCCCTGCTTGCCAGGAATCTCCCTGTCATGGCTTGGAAGGGCTTTTATGTGTTCTGGATGGCCTTTCTACAAAGACTACCATTTTACCAGCCACTTGCAAAAATGAGTCAGTCTCACCACGAGGACGCTAGAGCTCCAGAGCTGCCAGGCAGGCCAGAGCAGCTGGGGCCAGAGTCCAGGCTCCCTCTTTCTGCCTTGCAACAGGGTTGACTGATTCATGGGTGATTCAGAAGCTCTTTGGATTTGCTTGATTTCTGTTTGGTGCTGAGGCAGCCCAGAAAAGAAGGAAAGAACAGGAGAAAAATAGCCGGCTCCTCAAGTACCCCAATACACATCACTGGACTTCTGTGTTGGGATCTGGCTTCATACATTTAAGTGAACTATTGTCTCTCTTGGCTTAGCTCCTGGCATAGCTTGCTCACTGCCATGGCATCTGTCAGAACAGAGAAGGAAATTTCTGGGGAGCAGAAGTGAGAGCACATCTTGTCTTTGTCTCTATTTCTTCCTGTTGGGTCCCAGTTACCCACATACCTATATCTGCAGGAACTTCCCTTTGATTAGCACCTATTCCTACTGGGCAAGAAACCTTCCCAGATATGTGCACTTCTAGCTCTGCATCCCAGCTTAGCTGTTTAAAACAAAACCCCTACCCCTTTCCTGGAATGCCATCTCAATCACACTTGATCTGGGAGTCAGGATGTCAAGAATCTGAAGAAATGAGTCTCCTCAAAAATGGAGGCACTCGGGATTAGGGAATAGTACCCTGGAGATTGTGTTCCTCATCTGTTTTACCCAAATGAGGGACAAGAACTGGCCCATATTCACCTGTGTGCACCAGATATAACAAAAGAAATGCACATGGGACTAGGCTATAGATGGGGAACAAACTGTCACATTCAGCTCTAGAAAGAATGAATAATCCTTTTCTGGCCTCACCTTGGACCAAGCTACAATATCTAACCAACCCCTGGGCCCCAGCTTCAAATGAGCAAATGAACAAGATTTCGATCAGCTACTGGGCACCTTGCATCCCACAGGCTGATGCTGGTCAGCCCTTCCCATCCCTTTACCTTTCTCAGTGAGGGCTCAGGCTCCTTGCTGCTAGCCGTCCGGTTTCATAGTATGAAAGAGCCTGTTGATTCCGCCCTCTACTTCCCCCAGTGGCTTCTGCTGCTGATGCGTTCCCTGTTGGTGTCCAAATGCAACATTTAAAATTGGTCCAACTTTTTCCTCAAACTCAGCATCCATAGGGCAGGGAGATTACAAGCTTCCATGTGTGTTGGGTGTTGGTGGGAATTTAATTGCATTCCACTCAGCTCAGTCTGAGAGTTGTGCAGAGCTCCTCCCCCTCTCCCTTGGGGTCCTCAAACCTCTATATCACCATCTCTCCATCAAGGACAACCTCCCTTTCAGGATGTTAAAAGCTGAAACTTCCTGATCAAAGGCAAGAGACATATGGAAACAATCTGCTGGCTTTGGGCAATTTTGTGGTTATCTGTGTCTTAGCTGGGAGCTTGCTGAGGATTCCCAGATATTTACAAAGGGAAAAGGGGAAGGGGGGAAGATGGGTGGAGCCTGGCTTTGGCCTCAAATGGTTCTTGCCCTTTGGAAACCGGAATATCTTGCCAAAGCCAGAGGCCTCTCAGTCTGATGAAAATTATGTTCTTTCTCTAGCCTGTGAGGCTGGAACTACTGGCCCCAAATGGATCAGGGGTTAGAGACCTCCTAGACCTGTGGTGTCAATCTCAAATAGAAATGGGGGGCCCACTAACCCATACATAAAGCTCCCCAAGGGTCCCATGTTAATTTAGTTTTAAAGTGTAATATCTGTTTTATTATATTTTTATTTATTTCATAAAATGTTTCTCAATTCCTTTCCATCTGATTCAGCTGCACTTGGGGATGCTGTGAGCTAAATGTGAGCCTGTGGGCTACATTTCTGGAACCTCTGACCTAGACAGCCCCACCTGCAGGACAAAGCAATGCCTAAGTCCAGTATTGGAAGGCCTGAGAAATAAGTTGTGGAAAAGGAAAAAGGTGAAGGAAGTGAGAAGAAAGAAGGCTGAAGTGTAATATAAAGAAAGTCAGGGTCAAGCTATTGAAGGCCAAACTAGAGCAGGACCCAGAGGCTAGACTTACTGAGACAGGGAAAGCCAGTGGGAAAGCCCATATCCTTAGGCTAAAATGGAATAATCTGGATCAATAGACTGGGGAGTTTGGCACCTAAACTTAGAGAGAGAACATTGGGAAAGACTAGTAGGGGTTGGTACCACCAACTACTGTAGCAGGTCACAGTAGCAGGGAAAAAGGCATGATGTCAGGGGATTTGGGCACTGTACCATGTAGGAAGAGGTTCGGGCCATTGGCATGGAGAGTGGGGTGATTCTTATAGCAGGTGGCATAGTCAGTCATGGGCCCAAGTGCATGCTAAAACTCTAGGGACTGATTAGAATGTGAGGAACAAGGCAGGGGCATGTGATGGTATTTTTTTAACAAAAGTCCCAAAGCAACCAGACCGGTTAGGAGACCATAGCAGGAGCCATAGCAGGAGCTTAATTGCCAGAACAGGAGGAGAAGACCCAAGCAAGGGACTGGTGATTTGGTGCTAAGTGCTAGATCCAGAGTCCTATTCTCTTTGTTCACTGCCCAGTAACATTGAAGATGGAGCGTCAAAGGCTCCAGATGAGCAGACTTGGTAGAGGATAGGGAGGCAGCTGGACAAGAGTGTGGGGAGACGATTTGTACAGGGTCCTGAGAGCTCACCGTTAGAATTTCATTATGGGTATTTACATCTCAGAAATCAACAAACACTACAGATAGGGGCTTGGTTGATTATTTTGTTAATTGTTTAGGCTTAAGATAGAGATGGATGAAATGTTAATAATGCAGGATTAAAGTTGAAAATGTATTCTGCATACATTTTGGGGGGTCCAGGAAGACCTGGTTGTTACCAGCACACCACTGTAGCCAGGTATTTATGAAGACTTGACTAGGAGACTGACAATCTGGGTCCTAGTTCTAGCTTTGCCATTAACTCAGTTTGTTACTTTGGCCAAGTCACTTGACAAAATCTCTGGATCTCAGACACTAATAAGGAAAGGGGTTTGTAGGTCACCAAGTCCCGTTTACATCTAACCAAGAATCTCCTCTTTGATATCCCTGATTAGTGTTTGTCAAGACTTTCCTGTAGGATGTCCATTGATGGAGAAGTCACTTTCTCCTGGACAAGTTCATTCTATTTTTTAAGGTACTAATGATTAGGAAGATTTTTCTTTATATCAAGGATAAAACTACCTCCCTACCACTCCTGTCCATTGCTTCTGATTCTGCCCACTGTGGTCAAAAAGAGCACATCTAATTCTTCTTCCATTTGATAACCCTTCCCATACTTAGCATCTGCTCTTGTCCTCCACAAGACTTCTCTTCTAAGAAGAAGCATGATGTAGTGGGATGAGCAATAACAGGCTTAGATCCAGAAGATGCATTCAATTCAAGGATTTGCAGCTTACTATCTGTGTGTGCCTTGGCCAAGTCATTGGACCCCAGTCTCCTCCTTTGAAACAGTACATACATAAAAGATTTGCAGTTTCATGTGCAATCATCTTTTTAAAAATTATACTATGTTATGGAAATGCTTGTTTTATTCCATAAATTAAAATTTAAATAAAGAAAAAGAAAATGAGGAGCTGGGGCTTGGATTCAGTGATCTCTGAGATCCCTCCTAGCTCTAAATTTAGGCTCCCATTATTCTCCAAGCTAAGCATCTTTGTTTCCTTCAACCAGTCCTCATTTGGCATGATCTCAAGTCCCATATTTCTCTGGATACCCTACAGCTTTTCAATGCCTTTCCTAAAGTGTGGCACTTAGAATAGAACACAATACTCCAGATGCGGTCTGATCAGGGCAGAATCGATGAAGTACTATTACCTCCTTCCTTAGTATTGGGCACTATATTCCTCTTAATGGCCCCTAGGATTGCATTGGCTTTTTTGGCTGCCTATTGATGTGGTCAATTCACACTGAGATTGCAGTCTACTAAAACCTTGGAATTTTTTTTAGGTCATTTACTACCTAGTCACATTGTGTACAGGTGAAGCTGATTTTTTTTTGAGCTAAGCATTCAGTCCAGCATTATAGGAACTTTATGGATACCAATTTTGTCATCTGATGGATTCACCAAAAGGAGTATAACATAGTGGATAGAGATCTGTCCTTGGAGCCAGGAAGATCTAGCTAGCTTCAGGTCCTGTCTCTATCTTGATCCTCATTCTAAGTCTCATGCTGTGGGTCCCCCAGTTTCTGAAAGTTCAAGTAATCCTTTTAATAGTAATAATTCAAGTATCCCCAGGTGAAAGATATTGCCAAAAGAATAAAAATGTATTTTTCAGGAAGATCAAAACAGGACAACGAGCAAAGCAGTTATATGGAGTCTCAAGAATTCTCTATTTTCATATCCTTCTTGCTCAAATGACTCAAGGCTGGGTTCCAAATCAATCTACCTAGGGCTAAAGTCAACTTGAACTATCTTAGGCTATTCTACAACTTCTCTGCTACTGACAACCCTGGATGGTTTTGTGTGTGTGTGTGTGTGTGTGTGTGTGTGTGTATGTGTATGTGTGTGTTTGTGTGTATGTGTGTGTGTAACTCAAACCAGCCCAGTTCCCCAATTCTACCAGTGCCTTGGCCCACAACATTTTGAATAAACAACTTGACTTCTCAATGTTCTATTCAAGATTCAAAGTTGCAGAGAGGGTACTGATCTGCCTTGGAGAGGGAGTTTCTCTATCTGGAAACTCCCTATCCCAATGAAATTAGAGCTCTAGATTATATCCCAATTACTATGTATTTTATGTTCCTTCCAGTTTTATATCATTGCAACAACAATGTTACTAGCAGCTTCTGTGGGAGGTGAAAGACCAACAACACCAGTACACATAAGGGCTGCCAGCACAGGTTTTTGATCTGCTTTTCTAAGGAAAGCAACTTTAAGGGGTTAAAAATCTCACTTTAATTAAACATACATAAACAAACATTCACTTAGTTCAGGGGGAAAAGCCAATACCCCAAACTTCAGAGAGAATACAAATAGGGACAATATAAATAGACCAAATCACAATACATAGTTACCAGAGCAGCATCAACCTTTGGGTTTTTTCAAAGCCAGGGGGCTCTTAACAATGGATACCCAGAGTCTAGTCAAATCACCAGACACTCTTCCGTGAGTGAGAGTCCCAAACGAAATGGTAACCTCTGAGTTTATATATCCTTCTTAGGGCCTCAAAGGCTTCACACCTAATCAGCAAAAGGGTGTGGGCCTGGGGCTTAGCACCTAGCAAGACTTGGCTAGGCACTTGATTACTTTAGCATTCTAAAAGAGAAAAAAGTCCCACCCTGCTTAACATTACAGTCATCTGCAAATTTGGAAAGCATATCATCTTTGGCCATCATACTAAGTCATTAAAGGTAGTTAATAAGATAGCACAGATAACTAGAGCACTTCCATGAAGACTTCCTTGAAATTTACTCCAACCCATTATAACTGTTATTTGGGTTTTGGCCATTCAACCAATTCCTGAATCCCCCAAAATGAACTATTGTCTAGACTCTAGCCTATCTTTTTGTAGCATAGTAGGGGATTTTTGGTCAAATACTTTGCCAAAATTTAGGTCAATTATTTTTACCATGTTGACTTTTTGTGATCACTGCATCCTTTTCTATATGCTCAATAATCATCCCTTTAGTAATATGTTTTTAGAAGTTTTCTAGGTTTTAGAATCAAGCTTATGGTTTACCTCCCCCACTCCTAGCCCTTTTAAAAAAAACTGTGACATTTACCCTTCTCCAGTCCTATGGGACCTTTCCTATTACCTATAAGCTTTCCAGTAACAATGATAGTAGTCTAGAAGTCTTAGCCTCTGGTTCTCTAAGTACCTTGAGAGGTGGATCATCTAGGCCTGGTGACTTGAAATCATCAAGAACAGTTAGGTCCTTTCTTACTATCTACTTACTTATCTGGGATTTATATTTTCTACTAGATATACTTTTATTTCCTGTCCTCAATCCAGGTAATATTCAATTTGGCAGATAAAACAAGAGTAAAATACAATCTGAGTAAGTTATTCCTTCTCTCTGTTGACCACTGTCATCATCCCAAACACCCCAAGAAATGGGCCTGTTCTTTCTTTGATATTCTTCATTTCTCCAATATGGCTTTTTGAAAAAAAATCCCTTTTTCAGTGTTGTCCTTTTGATTAATCATCAACTTCGGTTTATTCTGAACTTATAGTACTCTTTGAATTAAAATAAATTCTAAGTTATGTGCTTATATGCCTTTTCTTCCTTCATATGTGTATGTATGTATGTGTGTACGTATATGTGTGTATATGTGTGTGTGTGTGTGTGTGTGTGTGTATACATATATAAAAATCCAGGTTGGATTATGAGTTCTATGTTAATCTTTCCAATAACTTTACCTACTTACTGGAAGTGTTTCTCTGCACTGTCAGAATTTCACTATTGAGATCTTTTTGCCCCTGCCTATCCTAGGCTGATTTCCTTTACTGAATTTTAATCCATGGGGTTTTACTGATCCTTTGTCTGAACTCTTCAAAAGCCATTCTTCCTAATTTGTAAGTATGTCAGACTATGCCAGGGTTCTCTCTTCTTTTCAATAATATTCTAAGATGAAGTGATTGCTTCTGTATCTTTTCACTTCTAGTTCCCAACAATTTTATTTCAGTAATCAATTCCCTTTTGGGTTTAAATATAGTGTGACCCAGATGAATCTTGAACCCCCAATCTTTAGCTTTAGGGGCTGATAACTTACCCAGTAGGCTACTGGATCACCTTCAGTGCCTGATTCTCACATAGACCTATTGCTAACAAAATTCCCCAAACAGGACCTGGATTTTCCCATCTGTCAAAAGAGAGGCTTAGATTAGAAAAAATCTTTGAATTTATTCAGAGTTTATTGTTTCCTGAACCTAAGAAAAGGACTGGGAAAGGAGGAAGGTGAAGAAAGAAGAAGAATGAGAGGAATGACCGTTAATGACAGCGTTAGGACAGAGGACCCCATTCATGTAGAAATCCCTCTGTCTCATCCCCAGACAGGCTCTTATCCCTTGCCTCATTACTGAATAGACTCGCTCTCCACAGAGGCTAATTAGAAATAACAGAAGATAGGGATGATTCTGTAGAGGCATCAGGATCTCAAATCCTGCTACACAAAGATGAATTCCATGCCAACCCACACATTTATTTATATTATCAGTCACAACAAAACATACAGTATGATTTTCTTTGGAAAATTCTGTTCTTCTTAAAGCATTTCCTAATCGATTGTGACTTTTCTGCAGATTCAGAGACTTTGTACTCAGAGGATCATTTTCTAACTATGACATATTATTAATTTAACTTAATAACTATCCAATTTTCCCGTTTATAATTGGAAACTGCTTTAGGACATAAACAATAAAACTCCAGAACTTGAAAGGTATTTTGGAGATCATTTAGTCTAGATTGACATTTTTATAAGTGGGGAAAAATCTGAAGCTCTAGTGACATGCCCATCCACAATTCATAGTGGCATAGTTGGTTAGCAACAGTACTGAGAATGTGAGTCTCCTGGGGTGGCAGTCTTTAAATTCAGATCTGAAATCATCTAGTCTACCCTCCTGGATTACATCAATTTATAAGTAAGGAAACAGGTTTAGAGATATTAAATGACTTGCTTTAATAAGGTAAAAAAAGGGAGTAAATGGCAGAGCCGGTGGGAACCCAGGTCCTTAGATTCCTGTTCTTTTCACTGTTATGGTAACCAGCACAGGGCAGCAATCTATTCCTTCCCAGCTCAAATACTCTGGCCTCATAAAAATCCCAAGAAACCTCATTTCCCTGAATAGTCATTAGACTTACAGTAGATGACAGAGAGGACTGTTTGCACAGGTGGGCTGGTTTGGTTTTAAGGATAAGATTTTTTTCTCTCGGGAAAATGATTCTGCTCAAAGCAGGTTTCTCCTCCAGGCTGATCAGTCCTTGCTTTGGATATATAAGGATATGTATATCCATATGCCACAATAATAAAACCATAGGCAAGTGGTACTATTTTCACTGACAATAATAATACCAATAATGGTGATAATGATTATAACAATCCTTTCCATATGAGCACATTGGTCAGGCCTAAAAATATATGCCTCATCACCAGCAGCAAAAGCCATATTGGAGAAATGAAGAATATCAAAGAAAGAACAGGCCCATTTCTTGGGGTGTTTGGGATGATGACAGTGGTCAACAGAGAGAAGGAATAACTTACTCAGATTGTATTTTACTCTTGTTTTATCTGCCAAATTGAATATTACCTGGATTGAGGACAGGGAATAAAAGTATATCTAGTAGAAAATATAAATCCCAGATAAGTAAGTAGATAGTAAGAAAGGACCTAACTGTTCTTGATGATTTCAAGTCACCAGGCCTAGATGATCCACCTCTCAAGGTACTTAGAGAACCAGAGGCTAAGACTTCTAGACTACTGGACTGGGGAGAAGTAAGGAGGAGAAATCACTTTTACCCCTTGTAAATTGAAGAGAGAACTGATGGTGACTGCATCCCAACAAAAGAGATTGGAAATCATTTCTCTTCAGTCCTTATCACCCACAGAATGAGCAGCTTTCCCTGGCTCTGTCACCCATTATCTTTGATCCAGTCTTGCTGCCACAGGAACCAAGGGACCAATGAGGAGTCACTGGGGTGCAAAGGGCCAGGATACCTGTGGCTCACCAGGATGGGCCAAAGCACAAGTCCATCCAGATGAATGCTCACAGATGGCCTCCAGTACACTTTTATGGTTGCTCTGGGGTTTCTCCATAATATGTATATGAGCCTGGGGAAGTCTTGTTTGTCAGACTATGCTGTGAGCTGCCTAAAGTCTGGATGTGCTTGGAGGGCAGGTACTTAAGATACAAAGCATTGCTGCTAAAGTAGTTTCTAAGCAGAATTACCCCATTTTTGTCACCATTCATGCCCACAACCCTCCATGCCTCTGATAGTGAAGTAGATGTTATCATAATTCCATAAGATCATCAATTTAGAACTGGAAATGATATTATAGGCTACTGACTCCAGTTCCCTCTTTTTATAGATGAGGAAACTGAGGCACAGATAGGTTAACTGACTAGCCCAGGGTAACACATCTAGTCTGAGGCAGAATTTGAACTTGTCTTCCTGATTCCAGCTTTCCATTCACTGTATAGCCTAATTGTACAACCTAGCTGAGCCTCTGTAGTGTTGCTTGCCATTTTAAAGGACAGTAAGAATAAGTATTACCCTTTTTGGGTCAGCCTGAACTAGCCTTCAAAATACAGCCTTGTCCTTTCTTTAAAGATCAGGTCCAGTTGGTCTTTGTGAATGGAAAACCTGGAGGGGCCACTTTGATTGAACAGTTCCCTTGTGGGAAGATTAAAGGCTTTTTAGAGAATGAGGTCTTTGTGGTGTCACAGTACAATGTAAAGACCACTGGCTCATTATGCTCTATTAGCTAGATACCCTGGGCAGATGAGGACATAGCATCCAATCCAGCAGGGTTACTTTTAGTTTGGCTGAATATGGAATGCCTGGCTTTTACATTTGAGGACAAGACTGGTGCCAGTGCACAGAGACCCCAGTGAAGCTGCGGGAGCTCTGACAGTCCTTGATAGTGACTCTGTGACTGTGATATAGGCTGGGCTGCAGATTCTAACAGATTTACTGCCTTCGTAGAGTAATACAACCATCCTTATGGCAATGATATTCCAAGTCTCCCATTTCCAGATGCCATCTTCTCTCAGACTATACATTATTTAAAAAAAAATAAAGGTCTTTCACCTGCATAGGCTTCCCACACATACTAGTTAGAGCTCCATAATTCACCACCAAATTCTGGAGAAGACTTCAAAATAATTTAGGTGTTTGTTTTTTTGCCATTGCCTACCACACACAGGCCAGTAGAGCAAACACAGGCCAGGGCATCAAACAGGGTCTGTTTAATTATACTCCATGCTTACAGCAGATGGGTCCCTGCCAAAGGTGGAGGCTGGAGGGGGCGGGGCCAAGATGGTGACTGGAAAGCAGGGACTTGCTTAAGCTCTCCCCCAGGTCCCTCCAGACACCTGTAAAAAATGGCTCTGAACAAATTCTAGGGCTATGGAACCCACAAAATAGCAGAGGGAAGCAGGGCTCCAGCCCAGGACAGCCTGGATGATCACTGGGAAGTGTCCATCACATGGGGCAGTGGAGTGGAGCACAGCCCAGGGCCGGGCCACACCAGGACTGACCAGACCAGTACAGAACAGGCAGTAGGACCCTGAATCATTGAGCTGTGGCAGTTACCAGACCTCTTAACCCACAAATGACAAAGACAATAGAGAAGGTTAGTGGAAAAACTGCTAGAGTGAAAGTTTGTGGTCGGTCCTAGCCCTGGTGGCGCGGAAGTGGTGCAGCTGTAGAGCTGCTTCCAGAGCTCCAGCTGCATTTTCTTCCAGCCCCAGGCCCACCCTGTGGGAGGAATTAAGCTGCGGGTCTGCGGATCAGAGCGGGAGTACAGAGCCTGCTTGGATCTGGGTCGCAGCCTGGGTTGTCGGTTCTTGGGGGAGGAGGAGTGCTGAAGTGGCAGAGTTTGCTGTGTATAAGTTGCTCTGAAAACAGCAGCACAGCCCCTTAAGCTTGGGACAAAGTACTCTACAAGCAGTCATAGGCTGACACAAAGCTCAAGGGTCAAGTATTTGGCTGGGAACATGAACAGGCAGCAACAACAGACTAAAATTCAGACTCAGGCATTGGAATCTTTCTTTGGTGACAAAGAAGATCAAAAGATAGAGTCAGAAGAAGTCAACAAAGTCAAAGAGCCTCCAAGAAAAATATGAACTGGTCTCAGGCCATGGAAGAGCTCAAAAAAGATTTGGAAAAGCAAGTAAGAGAAGTAGAGGAAAAAATGGGATGAGAAATGAGAGTGATGCAAGAAAATCACGAAAAACAAGTCAATGACTTGCTAATACTGAAGAAAATAACACCTTAAAAATAGACTAACCCGAATGTCAAAAGAGCTCCAAAAAACCAATGAGGAGAAAAATGCCTTGAAAGGCAGAATTACCCAAATGGAAAAGGAGGTCCAAAAGACCACTGAAGAAAATACTACCTTAAAAATGAGATTGGAGCAAGTGTAAGCTAGTGACTTAATGAGAAACCAAGATATTATAAAACAGAAGCAAAGGAATGAAAAAATGGAAGACAATGTGAAATTCCTCATTGGAAAAACCACTGACCTGGAAAATAGATCCAGGAGAGATAATTTAAAAATTATTGGACTACCTGAAAGCCATGATCAAAAAAAGAGCCTAGATATCATCTTTCAAGAAATTATTAAGGAAAACTGCCCTGATTTTCTAGAGCCAGAGGGTAAAATAGAAATGGAAAGAATCCACCAATCGCCTCTTGAAAAAGATCTCAAAACAAAGGTGGAGGCTGCCAAGACAGTGCTATACATGCCACTTTCAGGAACTTACCCTTTCAGGAAGCCTAGGGATTCTGTCCAAGGTTATGCCTGTCAGATAAACCAGAAATGTAGCAAATACACACATTTCTGGAGTGAGAAAACCACCTGTGAGGGAATTTCAGGCCACCTGGCAATTATCATAGTGGACCTAGGAGAAGTGGAGATAACAGGGGGCTGATGGAGAATAAGGGTCTTGTAGAAACTTGGAAACTGAGGAGATCAAACCCACATCCCTGAATTCAGGTTCTCTTGGGAGTGGAGGGCAGCTATTTGACATCTTTTCAATAACTGAGCAAACTGTTGGACAAATTCGGATCTTTTGAATGATTTCTTGAAAGAAGTATTTTTCTCCTAAATAAGATATTAGAGCTAAGATGAAGTGGGGTGATTTTTGACCCTAATGCTAAATCATCATCATCATCATCATCATTAATAATGGCACTTTAAGGTTTGCAAAACACTTTACAAATATAATCTCATTTAATCCTCTTGACAACCATGGAAGGGAGGCACACTTAATTTTCCTATTTTATGCATGAGACAGAGATTAAGTGACTTATCCAGGGTCACACAGATAGTAGGTAGCTGAGGCTGGATTTAAACTCAGGTCTTCCTGACTCCAGATCCAGCACTCTATCTGCCGTGCCACCTAGCTGCCGTAATAATGGAACAAATGTCCTTTGAGGTCCTTTTTATTTCTCAACCTATGATTCCATTTATTTCAGCATCTATTGTCCCTTGTGTTGTTTGCCTATTAAGGATTGCCATACCCAAGATTTTAGCACATCTTTGACTTTCGAGTACCCGTACGAAGGAGTCTCCCAGCCCTCCTTGTCTTTGGTAGGAGAACAAAATGAGTGGTGGGTGATTAAGGGTCAAATCCTGATGGTGAACTTTGTTCTAGTCATGCAACTAAAGTTGGCTCAAGCAATGACCTGCAAATAAGAATACTTGTTTTACGTTTATGAGACTCAGAAAATGGAGATTCCCACTCCCTAGAGTATCAGTGGTAGGGCCTAGTGTCAGAGACAATGTGGTCTAGTGGAAAGAATAGAGGACTAAGGTTTTATCACTTAGTGACTTTATAACTTTGGGCAAGTCACGATACTTGTCTGGTTCTTCATCTGTAAAATGGGTATAATACTCATAGAAAATTTCTGTGGGAAGGGACCTTAAAGTTCATCTTATCCAAGCCCTTCATTTTACAGATAAAGAAACTGAGGCTCTGTAATAGTAATTAAGGTGGGACTTTTTGCTGTTGGCCTTTAATGATTTTGTCCTTTGTTTGAATGGGGCAGATAAAGTGGGATGTTTTTGTATTTCTCAGCACTGAGATAATTGGGAGTCACTGATTTGTATCTGATGTGATATTGGGGGTGGGGAACTTTTCCACACCCAGCCTGGGTGAGGTCAGGGCCCTCGGGGCCCTGACCAGGACATATAAGCACAGAGCTGTTAGGGGTCCCTCTTGGAGCTCTGAGCCACAGCAGGAGTGGCGTGTGACTCTGGGCCAGCCGTTGTAATGAGCTCCCCAGCTGAATACTCAGATGTTGCTAACTACAGATCATATTTGGTCTGTAATTCAGGGTGCTGGTTTTTTCCCCTGAACTAAGTAAATGATATTTGTATGCTGGATTAAAGTAAGATTGTTAACCCCTTAACGCTGCTTTCCTCAATAAAGCAGATCAAAAGGACCTGGGGTTGCAGCGTTCTGTGTTTTGATTGTTGTTGGTTTTACACCCACACAGCAGCTGCTACCTGGATTGTTGAAACAGGCTCAGAAAGGTAATACAAGGCTATACAAGCAGTGAGGGGCAGAACCCCAGACTACTCTATATTTCCCACTTTATGAAAAAAGAGTCTTATTTTTTCTAGGGAGTATACTAATTAATGGAACAAAGCTGTGTGTTTTGGTTTGAGGGAAGGGGAAACTCCTGTATTTCTTTGAACTAAAAACTGCTCTGGATTGCCCTGTGGTTCTGCAAATTATAATATAGGAAAATGTTCTTGTCTCTGCCTAAGGTTGTTTACTATAGCTATTTTGATTGCTACTGTACATAGCATTCAAGAGCCCTGGCTGTACTGAATCTCCAAACTCTATTGACTTAGTTCACCCTTTTGTTGAAATATAATTATAATCAAATGGCTTGAAATTAAACTCATCTATCTATAGCTGAGTAACCTTCACTATTCAACAGATTCCACACGTGTTTTTCTTGCCTCTTAGTTCAAGGCTATGATTCTGCTTTAAGGAGCACTGTTAGGTCAGGCTTCCATATTTAAAATATGCTTCCATACTTCATGCTTTCATACTTACACATTTCATTAGTGTTTTATTGGTGTCTCTATGGAAGTAGATGGAAATCTTTCCACGCCTTGGTAAAGTGTCTTCAAGAAGTACTTTGTCTCCTCCCTTAAATTCATCATTTAGTAGTCAGTCTTCTGGTTATTGGGGCTTGTTATCAGTTCCTAGACCCACATTCAAAGCCTTTTCAATTTGGCAGAACTAGCCAAGCCAGGCAAGGTAGTACACCAACTACAATCTCAGCTACTAGGGAGGCTGAGACTGATCTCTTCAATTCATTCAATTCAATAAACACATAGTAAGTGCCTAGTATGTGCCAGCCACTGTGCTAGTGCTTGAGATACAAATCAAATAAGGAGACAGTCCCTGCTCTCAAGGCCCTTACAATCTAATGGGGGGCACACAAAGGGAAGCTGAAAGTGGTGGGCACCAAAGGGTACCTGGCTTGGAGACATGATGTTTCAAGGAGTGGAAACCAATCAGAGCTGCTGATGGAAAATGGAGTTACCAGGAATGTTGTAAGCCCTCTATAAAGGAAAATGTTGAGAGGACTTTAATACCCCAACTTCTAGCCCTCCAATCTGAGGAGAGAGGCAATGGAGAATGAGTTGAGAAAGTGGAGAGTATCAAAACCTCAGTCAATCTTGGTGGTGATGAGCAGTCAGGTGATCTCTTGAGTGAGGGATTTCTGAGCTTCGTCAGGCTGTGACTACAGGGTTTTGGCATTAAGTTCAGTATCCCTATGGTGAGCCCTTCCTCCCCTGACTCCCCAGCAAGGTGGTCACCAGTTTGCCTAAGAAGGAGGTAAGTAGGTCAAAATCTCCCAGTGCTGATAAGCAGTGGGATCAGCTAGTGAGCTGTTCTTGTACTACCAGTCCTGATGAGATGAGAATACCCATTCTTACAGCAACAAATGCCCTTGCCAGAGCTTGTGCTCTTCTAGTCTTAGTTAAGAGAATCCAGGTTGTATTTGTGCAAAGGTGAGGCATTGGTGGTGGATGGTAGTAGAAGAAATGTAGTGATAATTATTATTACAACTCATTTTAAGGCAGAGTAAGACTGGATCCCTCTCTCCACCGTCACCTCAATCCCAGTCTCTGTCCCAAGTGGAAGGTAGGGTTGTTGTGTTTGTCCTTCATTTTTGAAGAGGACCATGACATCAGGGAAATGATAACATGACTTGTAGTTGACTTTGATTTGAGTGAGGGAGGGCTGTGCAAGGTCAACAGCCTCATTTTCTCCTTCAGAGCCTTGTGGGTGCAGTGGCCTGATATTCATCAGGACTACTGGAGATGGCCCAGGATGCATTGGGAGACCCTAGCCTTTTTAGGCTAAGGCCTTTTCATGTACTCACTTAGAGTAAGGCAATGCCCATTCAGTGAATAAGCCTCTTTAAGAAGTGAGTCAAGGGACAGCACCTTTAATTAGAAAAAGAAAAAAAAATCAAGATAGAAGGAGAAGGCCCTCAGGGTTGCTGTTCCAAAGAGAAACAGTTACCATTGACATTCACTGTAAGCCTGGAGGTCCCAAAATGCAGCCATTAAGTGGAGCCTGGGCAGGGACCTTTTCATGAGCTTCTGAGTGAACTGGGTTTAAGGTTTTGTGGAAGGAAGGAAGGAAGGAACAAACAAAGGAAGGAATCTAGCCAGTAAATCCCAAGTTAAGTGGGCAGTTTCTAGCCATTAAAATTGAGCTTCCTTTGTAGAGGAGAGGAAAAGGGAGAGGAAGAGGAAGAGGATGAGCTGAGTTACCCAACTAGCTGCATCCCCTTTCCAGAAGCTTGATCTACTCACAGGTTGTATTTGTCCTTCATTTTTGAAGAGGACCATGACATCAGGTAAATGATGACATGACCTGCAGTTGACTTTGATTTGAGTGAGGGAAGCCTGTGCAAGGTCACCAACCTCACTTTCTCCTACAAAGCCATCTGGTTCCAGCAACCAGATATTCATCAGGATGACTGTAGATGGCCCAGAATGCAATGGGAGACCCTGGCCCTTGGAAGGCAGGGAAGAAAAAATGATTCTCACTCACTTTTGACCAGGAAATGTTTCAAAGGGTTAAACCAAGAAATTTAGTTGTCATTCAACTCATGTTTCCCAAGATGCAGTCGGTTTGGATAGAAGCCTTTTGGTTTGGGTTGATCTGTCCTGAGCTTCACCTCAGAATTCTGCTTTACCTTGTCCTCCAAGAGTGACTTGGTCACTGTGCATCAAGGTGACTTGGTCTTTGTATCTGCTTTAATGATTTGGGTTGCTGTCTGGAGAACATAGGGGGAGCTCAGTCTGGGGTAAGATCTAGCACAGCCCCAAATAATGATTTAAATAATGTTCATAGAACTAGAAAATTCAATTCAACAAATAGTCCTTCCACGCATACTATATGCAAGACGTTGACATAAAACAGTCTCCCTAGAGACTCAGAACATTAGAATGTTTCCTGACGATACCCAAGCATGCTTCTCCTGGGCCTCTATCCACCATGGCACCCGTGTTGCCTTCACTTAAAGATGTGGAGCATTTATATAAAGCCCAGCTTTGTCCAGCCCGTTTGATGGTTTCATGAGATCTAGAATCACTCTGTCAAGTCAATACCTCTGAAAAATATTCGCCCAGAATGCCTAAGTGCTGGTAGGATCATAAATCTAGAGCCAGAAGGCGTCTTAGAGGACATCCTCTTCATTTCACAAGTGAGATAAGTGAATTTTGGAGAAGTGAAGTGATTTGTCCAAGGTCACTTAGGTCCTAGGTCATGGAGCCCAAATTCAAACTCAGGTCTTGTGACTCCAAGGTCAGCATTCACTTCATTGCCTCATGCTGCCTTGGAGACTTCCTGGGATGCAGACCTCATTCCCTCCCAAAGCAGTCCATTTCATTTTTTGGATAGCCCTTATTATTAGGAAGTATCTCCTTCTATTGAGGTGAAATGAGACTTTCCACAGCTCATTCACTGCTCATCTTCTTGTTCAGTCATTTCAGTTGTGCCTGACTCTCCCCATTTGGAGTTTTCCTGGCAGAGATACTGGAGTAGTTTGCCATTTCCTTCTCCAGTGCATTTTACAGATGAGGAAACTGAGCAAGCAGGGTTAAGTGACTTGCCCAGGGTCACACAGCTAGTAAGTGTCTGATCCTGGATTTGAACTCAGGTCTTCCTGACTCCAAGCCTGATGTTCTATCCACTGTACCACCTAGCTGTCCTTTGCTGCTCCTAACTCTGCCTTTCAGAACCAAGCAGAATAAGGGAAAAGATTTGAAAAATGCAGTGGGACCCTATCTGGTCTAGAATCCTGGAATTCTGACTCCAAATCCTGGGCTCTTTGTATTACATCTTACTTCCTCAAGAACTTCATAGTCTGGTCAGTAGCATGCCCTATACTACCCAGGGCAATTCCCTTAGGCACAAGAGTTTCTTATATTCACCAGTGGAGGGGGTTTCCTCATCTGGACATTTCACAGGACTAGACCATGGAGGGAAAAATAGCACCTACCTTTCCGTGTTGTTGTGAGGATCCAATGAGATAATGAGTGGTACAGACCTTGCAAACTCTAAAGCGTTGTATAATGTGAGCTTTAGTCTAATCCAACACCTTCATCTTTTTAGAGGGAAACTGAGACCCAGAAAGTTAAAATCTTTTACCCAGGTCGATGTAGGCAGGACTCGGCCAAGGGCCTCCGGTTGCAGATCCTGGCCTCTCACTAGCTCAGGATAGCTTCCCCTAGGGCGAGGTAAGAGATCACCCAGTGGGGGGGGGTGCTGACTCATTCTGAAGTCAGTAATGCTCCCCTCCCCCACCCCCTAATTGCTGCATGCCAGCAGCCTGAAGCAGCACTGGGTTGTTTCAGCACATGGACGATTTGAGACCAATTATGGCTTTGCATTGGCAGGACTTTGTGGTGGTAAAAAATAACTCTAATGTGTTCTCACATTCCTGAAAGTATGGCCTGAAAAATAAAATGTTGCTTAGCAAGGATGATTCCCTCTGTGTGCTCAGAGGCAGTAGTAGCCCTTCCAGGAGGCCTGAAATACATGGCCTGGGCATAGTTAAAATGGCCTAGGAGTTGCCCCTGGGCTACGCAGGATTCTGTCTCTTAGGAGTCTGGAGGGTAGGTCTGATGGGGTGTTTTCTGTTTCAAAATTAAATTTATTATATTCATTTTTCACATTCCTTTCTTTTTAAATTTTGAGTTCCAACTTTTCTCCCTTCCTTTCACTCACTGAGAAGGCAAGCAAAATGATATCAATTAATGATACATGTGAAATCATACAAAACAGATTTCCATGTTAGCCATGTCACAAAAAAGCTCTAAGATTATGCTTCCATTTGTACTCAGAGTTTTTCAGTTCTCTCTTTGGAGGTGGATAGCATTTTTTCTTCATGAGTCATTTGGAATTGTCTTGCATCACTGTATTGATTAGTGCAGCCAAGTCTTTCACAGTTGATCATCATTACAACATTGCTGTTACTGTGCACAATGAAACCTTTTAATAATGTGTAACAATGTAATTCTGAGTTCTGCTCACTTTACTTTGCATCAGTTAATACAGATTTTGCCATTTCTTTTTCTTGCGATCACCCACACACTTGTTTTTTTTATCATTTTCATTTAATATTTTAGTTTTCAACACTGATTTCCACAAGATTTTGAGTTACAAATTTTCTCCCCATTTCCACCATCCCCTCCATTCCAAGATGGCATATATTCTGGCTGCCTCATTCCCCAATCTGCCATCTGTTCTGTCACCCCACTCCCCCCCCATCCCCTTTCCTCTTACTTTCTTGTAGGGCAGGATAGATTTTTATGCCCCATTCCCTATATATCTTGTTTCCCAGCTGCATGCAAAAAAAATCAACTTTTTTTCAGCATCTGCTTTTAAAAATTTGAGTTCCAAATTCTCTCCCCTCTTCCCTTCCCACCCATCCTCCCTGGGAAGGTAAGCAATTCAACATAGGTCACACATGTATCATTATGTAAAACACTTCCACAATACTCATGTTGTGAAAGGCTAACTATATTTCCTTCCATCCTATCCCATCTCCCTTTATTCAATTTTCTCCCTTGACCCTATCCCTTTTCAAAAGTGTTTGCTTTTGATTACCTCCTTCCCCAACTGCCCTCCCTCCCATCATCCCCTCTTTTTATCCCCTTCCCCTTACTTTCCTGTGGAGTAAGATACCCAATTGAGTGTGTATGTTATTCCCTCCTCAAGCCAAATCTGATGAGAGCAAGTTTCACTCATTCCAGCTCACATGCCCCCTTTTCCCTTCCAAGAGAACTGCTTTTTCTTGCCACTTTTATGTGAGATAATTTCCCCCATTCTATCTCTCCTTTTCTCCCTCTCTCAATATATTCCTCTCTCACCCCTTTATTTTATTTTATTTTATTTTATTGTTTAGATATCATCCCTTCATATTCAACTCAACCTGGCCCTCTGTCTATATATGTATATTCTCTTCAACTACCGGAATACTGAAAAGGTCCCATGAGTTATACACATCATCTTTCAACGTAGGAATGTAAACAAAACAGTTCAACTTTAGTAAGTCCCTCATGAATTCTCTTTCTTGTTTACCTTTTCATGCTTCTCTTGATTCTTGTATTTGAAAGTCAAATTTTCTATTCAGCTCTGGTCTTTTCATTGAGAAAGCTTGAAAGTCCTCTATTTTATTGAAAATCCATTTTTTGCCTTGGAGCATTATACTCAGTTTTGCTGGGTAGGTGATTTTTGGTTTTAATCCTAGCTCCTTTGACCTCTGGAGTATCATATTCCAAGCCCGTTGATCCCTTAATGTAGAAGCTGTTAGATCTTGTGTTATCCTCATTGTGTTTCAACGATACACAAATTGTTTCTTTCTGGCTTCTTGCAGTATTTTTTCCTTAATCTGGGAGCTCTGGAATTTGATGACAATATTCTTAGGAGTTTTCTTTTTGGGATCTTTGTCAGGAGGCAATTGGTGGATTCTTTCCATTTCTGTTTTACCCTCTGGCTCTAGAATATCAGGGCAGTTTTCCTTGATAATTTCTTGAAAGATGATCTCTAGGCTCTTTTTTTGATCATGGCTTTCAGGTAGTCCAATAATTTTTAAATTATCTCTCCTGAATCTATTTTCCAGGTCAGTGGTTTTTCCAATGAGATATTTCACATTGTCTTCCATTTTTTTATTCCTTTGATTCTGTTTTATAATATCTTGGTTTCTCATTAAGTCACTAGCTTCCACTTGCTCCAATCTAATTTTTAAGGTAGTATTTTCTTCAGTGGTCTTTTGGACCTCCTTTTCCATTTGGGTTATTCTGCCTTTCAAGGCATTCTTCTCCTCATTGGCTTTTTGGAGCTCTTTTGACATTCGGGTTAGCCTATTTTTAAGGTGCTATTCTTTTCATTATTTTGGGGTCTCCTTTAGCAAGTTGTTGACTTGTTTTTCATGATCTTCTTGCATCACTCTCATTTCTCTTCCCAATTTTTCCTCTACTTCTCTTACTTGCTTTTCCAAATCCTTTTTGAGCTCTTCCATGGCCTGAGACCAATTCACATTTATCTTGGAGGCTTTTGATGTAGGCTCTTTGACTTTGCTGACTTCTTCTGGATGTATGGTTTGATCTTCTTTGTCAGCACAAAAGAAGTCTAGAGTTTTAGTTCTAGTCTGAGTTTGAGTCTGAGTCCATTTTTGCTGCCTGTTCATACTCCCAGCCAACTACTTGACCTTTGAACTTTCTGTCAAGGTATGACAGCTTGTAGAGTAGAGAGTACTTTGTCCCAGTCTTTAGGGTCCAAGCACTGCTGTTTTCAGAGCTACTTCTACTCCACCTTCACCCCAGGCTCTGTCACAGCAGTGCTCCTCCTCCCCCAAGAACCTCCAACCAGGACTACAATCCAAATCCAAGCAGGGCACAGCAAGAGAATCTGCCTCTGTGCCCACAAAGCACTCCTTGCACTCCAGCTCTGATCCGCTCCTAGATTCCTCCCACCACGTGAGCCAGGGACTCAGGAAGTAGCTGAGGCTGAAACTCTGGAAGCAGCCTCAGGAGCTTCCTGGTGCTGCCACCATGGCTGCACCACCTCTGCCACCCCCAGGGATGGGGCCAGACTACTCTAAACATGATCCCGCAGTTTCCCACTAACCTGCTATTTGGCGTTTGTGGGTTGAGAAGTCTGGTAACTGCCACAGCTCAATGATTCATGGCTCTAAGGCCCGTTCTTGCTGGCTGACTCCAAGTCTGGTCTGTCTTGGTGTGGCCTATGCTGGACTGCGCTTTGCTCCCAGCACTGTTTGATAGACCCTTTCCAGCCACCCTCCAGTCTCTCCTGGGCTGGAGACCTGTTTCCCCCTGCTATTTCATGGGTTCTGCAGCTCTAGAATTTGTTCAGAGCCATTTTTACAGGTGTTTCAAGGGATTTGGGGGAGAGCTTAAGCAAATCCTTGCTTTCCATCCATCATCTTGGCTCTGCCCCTCACCCTTGTCATTTCTTATAGCACAATAATACTTTGTCACAATTATGCCACATCTTTTTCAGCCATTCCCCAATTGATGGGCATCCCCTCAAATTCCAATTCTTTTCCAGTATAAAAAGAGCTGGTATAGATATTTTGTACATGTTAGTAGTGGTATAGTTGGGTGAAAAGGTATATACACAGTTTTATAGTCCTTTGGACATAGTTCCAAATTGTTCTCCAGAATGATTGGACCAGTTCACAACTCCACCAGCAATTCACTGGTGTACCTATTTTTCACTCATCCTGTCCAGATTTTGTCATTTCTATTAGGTGTACCTTAGGTGGTACCTTAGAGGAATTCTGATTTGCATTTTTCTTTTTCTTTTATTTTGGTGGAGGGAAAGCAAGGCAATTGGAGTTAATTGACTTTCCTAAGGTCAAACAGCTAGTAAGTATCAAGCGTCTGAGGCTGTATTTGAACTCAGGTCCTCCTTACTCTAGGGCTGGTGCTCTATTCACTGCACTGTCTAGCTGCCCCACATTTTTCTAATCAACAGTGATTTAGATTAGAACATTTTTTATGACTATAGATACCTTTGATTACTCCATCTGAAAACTGCCTATACATATCTTTTGACCATTTATCAATTGAAGAATGGATCTTATTTCTAAAGATTTGACTCAGTTCTATATGTCTATATATATATATATATATATATATATATATATATATGAGAAATGAGGTCTTCATCAGAGAAACTATAATTTTTCCACAGTTATGAATACTATGTATTTCCCTCAATCCTATTTCCCCCTGTTTTTCCTATTCTCTCTCTCTCCTTTCTCCCTGTGCATTCTCAAAAGTGTTTTGTTTCTGACTATTACCTCCCCCAATCTGCCCTCCCTTTTATCAGCACCCCCCCTTATCTCTTTCCCCTCCTACTTTCCTATAAGGTGAGATAGATTTCTATACCCAACTAAATATGTATGTTTATTCTTTCCTTTTTGAGGAACTCTCACTCAATGAGAGTGAGGTTCAAGCATTGCCGCCCCCACAATCTTCCCCTCCATTATAAATCTCTTACTCTCAAGCCTCTTTTATGTAAGAGAAATTTTCCCATTCTACTTCTCCCCTCTGCCTTCTCCCAGTGTATCCGTTTTTCTTAGCCCTTCATATTTTTGAGATCACTCTAACATAATCAATTTACATCTAAACCCTCTGTCAAAGTAGATTCCTTCTAATTTCCCTAATAATAATAAAATTCTTGGGAGTTATAAGTATCATCTTCCCATATAGGAATGTAAACAGTTTAACTTTATTGAGTCTCTTACCACTATTCTTCCATGTTTATCTTTTTATGCTTCTCTTGAGTCTTGTTTTTTGAATGTCAAATTTCTATTCAGCTATGCTTTTTTTTTCCATCAGGAATGTTTGAAAGTCCTCTATTTCATGATGTATCACTTTTCGCCTGAAGGATTATACTTAGTTTTGCTGGGTAGGTTATTCTTGATAGTAATCTTAGCTCCTTTGCCTTCTGGAATATCATATTCAAAGTCCTCTACTACTTTAACGTGTAAGCTGCTAAATCTTGTATGATCCTGACTCTGGCTACACAATATTTGAATTGTTTCTTTCTTACTGCTTGCTTTCTTACTACTTTATTTCTTCTTGACCTGTGAGCTCTGGAATTTGACTATAATATTCCTGGGAGTTTTCAGTTTGAGATTTCTTTCAGGAGGTGATCAGTTGGTTCTTTCAATTTCTATTTTACCCTCTGGATCTAAGATATTGGGGCAGTTTTCCTTGATAATTTCTTGAAATATGATGTCTAGGTACTTTTTTTGATTATGGCTTTCAGATAGTTCAATAATTCTTAAATTTTCTCCTCAATCTATTTTCCAGGTCAGTTTTTTCACCCAGTGAGATATTTCACTTTTTGTCTATTTCTTTTTTCATTTTGGACTTTGTTTTATTGTTTCTTGCTGTCTCATGGAGTCACTAGTTTATCCTCTCCCAAATCTAATTTTCGGGGAATTATTGTTTTTTTCAGTGAGCTTTTATATCTTTCCCCCATTTGGCCAATTCAGCTTTTTAAGGATTTTTTTTCTTTAGTGAATTTTTGTGCCTCTTTTACCATTAGGGCAATTCTGTTTTTTAAGGTGATTTTTTGCTTCAGTACTTTATGTGCCTCAATCTACCAAACTGTTCATTCTCTTTTCATAACCATAACTCTCTTTTCTTGCATCACTCTTATTTTTCTCCATTTTTTCCTCTACAACTCTTATCTCTGTCTCAACAAGGACATCTTGTTGAGTTTGGGTCCATTTGGCATTTTGCTTTGAGTCTTTTTTTGGGTAGTTGTTTTTACATTGTTATCTTTTTCTGAGTTTATATCTTGGTTCTTCCCTGACACTGTAGCTGCATTTTATGATCAAGTTCTTTTTTTTGTTGTTCTTGTTGCTATTTACTCATTTATCCAGCCTATTTCTTGATTTTAAACTTTATGTCAAAGCTAGGCTCTGCTCACCTGGGAGTGGGGAGAGACTGTCTAATGCATTAAGCTTTTTGTTTGTTTGTTTGTTTCATTTTATTTTCAGAGCTAATTCTGACAGTCTACAAGTTTTTGGTGCTTTCAAGGTGGTGTGATCCTGAGAAATATATGGTCACTGCTCTCTTGGTCTGTGCTCTGGTCTTTACCTAGGAAGGACCCTTGCTCTCCTGCAGCCACAAGCACTAGTGCTCCCCTCCACCTTGGAACTATGACCAGGGTCCTTGCTCCCTTGTGACCAACCAGAAGTACTCCTTTCTGTTCTGGAATGAGACCCAGAGCAGCTTATGGGCTATAGAGTTGCTAATCAGTGCTAGCTGTACCCAGTGCCAGGAAAGTATCTTTTGTAATCTCTTTCTTGCCAGTTTGTTTGACTCCCTTACCATCTCTGGGCTGGGAGCTCCCTAAGCTGCTGTTGCTACTACTCTCTCCAAGATCCACTTCTGGTGCTCCCGCCATGTCCCCAGCCATATCCTCACCCTGGTGTCACAAACCTCTCCTGTAGACCTCCTAATAATCTTAGGCTAGAAAAATGTTTCACTTTGACCTTTTGTTGGCTCTGCCACTCCAAAATTTGATTTAAGGAGTTATTTAAAAGTTGTTTGGAGGGGAATTTTGGGAAAGTTGAACTGGTTGCTCCCTGTACTCCACCATCTTGGCTCTACCACATGGTTTTGTATTTTTTTACTCTATCTTCTCAGGGTTCATCTATCATCTCAATTAGAAACTTTTCCACTCCATCCTAAAAATTTGAATTTACATGTCAGATTGAGTACATAGTTTTTAATTCTATTTGCAGTAGGGAGCCATTGAAGTTAGTACCACCCTCAGGATTTTCATTTTATTTTTATGGCCAACACCTGTGATTTCATCAGCATATGGAGCTACAAGGGTAGAAACCTCCTCCCACTGATGCATATCTGCAACTCATCTGCTTTTTAGAGTTTTAGCACGGTGCTTGGAGAAGTGGTAAGCAGAGGTGTGCTGTTGTTAAATTTTCAATGTGACCTGAAATCAGAAAATTGCAAATCAGGGCTTGGTTTATTATTTTGTTGATTGTATAGACTTAAAAAAGCAATGAGGAAAATAATAATAATGCTGATTAACTTAAAAGTGTATCCTAAGGTGCCGTACCCCCACTTCCAACAGAGCTGGTTGTTAAGCATTTACAAACACACCTCTCCTGGGAAGTTAAATAACTTGTCCATAGTCATATAGGTAGAAAATATCAGAATTGAGCTCAAGTACTCCTGACTCCAAGACTGGTCCTTCCTCCATGCATGCCATATTTTTTCAGGATAATGAAGTGAACATAGTCATGATTTAGAGCTTGGAGAAAGCTTAGTAATTACTCTACGAGTTACTAGTCTCTGAATCATAGAATCTCTTCTGAAAGGGACCTCAGAACCCATATAGTTCAACCCATGCCCGAACAAAGATCCCTTCCCCAACATCCTTGAGAAGTGTCCATTCAGACTCTGCTTCAAGACCCTCAGAGAGGAGCAGCCTACCATCTCCAGAAGTGGGCAGTATGTTCTTCTTTCAGATAGTTCTGATAGTTAGGATGATTTTTATTACACTAAATCTAAAATCTGCCTCTCTGTAACTTCACACCCACAGTTCCTATTTCTGCCCCCAGGGCCCTTAGAAGCATGAATCTAATCTCTCTTTTGTAAGAAAGCTCTCCAAATAAAACCATGTTACCCATCTTCCTCCTTTAAATATTCTCTAGATTAAGCATCTCTAGTTCATTCAATCATTCTACCTATGGCAAAGGTTCAAGTTGTCACTATCTTGGTCACTTCTTCTCTATAGGTGCTCATCAATATCTTCTCTAAAATATTGCTTCCTTCATTGTACAGATGGGGAAACTGTGGTACACTGTAGTTAAAATACTTGTCAAGACTATATATGAAGTATTAAGGTTCTACTCTCTTTCTTGTTCTAGGCAGCTGTGTGTACCCTCCCAAGTGTGGAGAAGAGAAATTTAGACCAAAAGAAAATATATCAAATTATGATCATCTTACATCTTATAAGCAGTAAGGTACTCAAGTCATATCATTGAATTAGAATGTGAGCTTCTTGAGGGCAGGGATTGTGTTTTTGACTTTCTTTGTGTCTCCAGTACATAGTATAGTGCCTGGCATGTAGTAAACACTTACTAAATTCCTGTTAACTCACTTTAGAGTCAGAATACCTGGGTTTGAGTCCTTTCTGGGTCTCTCTCTCTCTCTCTCTCTCTCTCTCTCTCCTCTTTATTTTCT
Organism: Trichosurus vulpecula; assembly: GCF_011100635.1. Classification (NCBI taxonomy): domain Eukaryota; kingdom Metazoa; phylum Chordata; class Mammalia; order Diprotodontia; family Phalangeridae; genus Trichosurus; species Trichosurus vulpecula. The sequence goes on from NC_050581.1 coordinate 73,639,608, forward strand.
ACTTTTCTAAAGTAAGAATACTTATTATATATACCACTTATCTCCATCTCCCCAGAGTCCTATGGTGAGGCCTCTACATGATGCAGAGGAGACCTGGGCTCTCAAAGATTATGCCCCAGAAATAGACCTAGTAGTAGTGTTGCTGGGTCAAAGGGTATGGGCAATTTAATAACTCTTTGGGCATAATTCCAGATTGCTCTTCAAAATGGTTCGATCAGTTCACAGTTCCACCAACAGTGTCCCAATTTTTCCACTTCCCCTCCAACATTTGTCATTCTCCCCTTCTATCATTTTAGCCAATCTGGGAGGTATAAAATGATATCTCAAAGATGTTTTAATTTACATTTCTCTAATCAATAATGATTTAGAGCATTATTCATAAAACTATAAATTATTTTGATTTCTTCACTGGAAAACTTCTTGTTCATATCTTTTGACAATTCATTAATTGGGGAATGACTTGTATACACAAGCTCAGTCAGGTTTCACTGTGGTGGAAAGGTATCAGATAGAGATTACTTTCTGATGACCAGCCTGAATAAGGACAGCAGGCTAAGCATCACACTGAGGTCAGTGGAGAGGTGCATGATGGTTTTGAGTAGACCTCAAAATGTAATAAATAAGGACATTTAAAGAAGAACCATAGTAAAAAAATTAAAGGAGAACTATAGTAAGAGAAGTCACCAAAGAATCATAATATTATAACAACAATATAACAGCATAGTATTATGACAGCATGGTATTGTACAACATAGTAATGCAGTTATTATAACAACAATATAACAATGTTATAATAACAATAGCCAGCATGGATTTAGAGACTGAGGACCAGAATCTGAGTCTTGAACTTCTACGCCCATGAGAACATCATTTAATCTATCTGAGCCTCAATATCTTCAACCTGTAAAAGGAGAGATTTGGACTAGCTGATCTTTAAGGTTCTAATAAGCCATAAATCCTATGACTTTCAAATTAAATTCAGTTTAACAAACTTTTTTCAGTGCCTACTATGTGCAAGGCATTGTTCTAGGCAATGGGAATTCAAAGACAAAAACGAAACCATCCTTGTCTTCAAATTGCTTATCTTCTACTGGCTGGAGGGTGCAATTTGCTCACAAGTCAGTAAATACAAAGCATATATGCAGTAATGTCAAGCATTGCATCTTGCAACATAGGCCTATGAAAATGGGGATGGGAGCAGATGGAAAACATTGGATGAAAGAAGGTTTGACACTGGATGCTTTCTAGAGAAGAACCTCTACTGGTCATTCACTTATTGCCAAGATGACATACAGGGAGAGAACAAGACTTCCTGATAAAAATACAGTTTTTCTCTTCTCTCTGGTTCCTGGTTTATGTAAGTTGCCACATTGTCACCATAGCAATTTGATAAAACTTCTGCATTTTAATGGTCCTTCAGACATATTTGTCATGTTTGGCCAGAAAGCAGACACTTTTACAGCCAGTACATATGGTGACTGTATCTGGAAACTCACAGAGTACTAGCTGCCAAATGATCTCAAATCCCTGAGAAGTAGAAAGGACCATAGATTATTCTCCTTGACTTTACAAATGAGAGAACTTATTCCTGGAGAAGATTTCTATTTTTTTCTTAACAGTTCCTATTCATATGATGTTAAGAATCATGTAAAAAGCACTCTATTTTTTAAAAAATCTTTTTTGTTGTGAATTTAAGAATTATCAATAAATATTTCAATATGCAGAGAAAAACAAGAAAAAGTCATAAGAAACTGTAAACTTTTGTTTCAAACAAGGTAGCAACAAATTATTCCATTTGCCTGTCACTGCACTTCTTTTTATGTTCTTTTGTCTATTCAAATGTTGTACTAATTCGCTTTTATTTTTCCATAGCTCTCGATGCCCCACCTCTCCAAAAATTCTCCTTTCTAACACATATGTACAGTCAAGGAAACCAATTAAGTACATTGGCCTTATATGAAAACACAGCCTCAATGTCCTCATTTAGTCCATCACCTTTATGCCAATAAAACAACAACCATTTTTAAGGACTCATAGTATGTCAGTCACAGATATTCTCCTGTCACCATAACAGCTTGTTGCTTTGATCAGAATTTAGTCTTCGAAATTATTTTGCTTCATGTAGTATCATGATCATCACATTAATTGTTCTCCAAGTTCCACTCCATTTCCTCTGCATCAACTCATACAAGTCATCCCATGTTCCTCTGTGTCCATCATGGTCATCGCTTCATGCTAAGCAACAATATTTCATTACATTTATATGCCATAATTTGTTCAGCCATTCTCAGTCATCCTTCCAGTTCCACTAATAATAGTTTTCTATACAAGTTCTTTTCTTTTGACCATGATTGCCTTTTCATTTGTGACTAGTAGTAGTATCATTCGGTCAAAGGGTATATATAGTTTGATGACTTTATAGGTATAGTTCTGAATTGTTTTCTAGAACAATTGAACCAATCTACAACTCCACCAGTAAATCAATCAATCAATGAAAAATATTTTTAAGTGCTTGCTCTCTTCCAGGCACTATGCTAAGCATTGGAGATTCAAAGAAAGGTAAAAACTGTCCTTGGTCCTAAGGAGCTAATATTTTAATAAAGGAGACACTATGTAAATAACCAGGCATATACAAGATATAGATAGACAAGAGGCAATTCCAAAGAAGGTAGTAGAAGCTTAGAGTAGGGTGGGGATGGGGGGAGGTAAAGAAATGTTCAGGAAAGACCTCCTGCAGAAGATGGAGTAATTATGGAGTAGAGTTAAGGAGGGGAAACAGTCTAAGCATGGAGAACAGTCTACGCAAAAGTACAGAAATGGGCTATAGAGGGCCTTATTTGAGGACCGACAGTGCATTAATGTATCTGTCCTCTTACAACCCTTCCAACAATTGCTATTGTCTTCCTTTGTCATTCTTGCAAATCTCCTGAGTTTGAGGTGAAACATCAGAGTTGTTTTATGCATTTCTTTTGCTGTTGGTGATTTGGAACATTTTATCATTTGTTGTTGATAGTTTGCATTTCTTCATTTAACACCTGTCTATTCATACTCTTTGACCATTTATCTATTAGGGAATGGATCCTATTCTTATATATCTGTATAGCTTCTTTGTACATGTTGGTTATCAGACCTTTATCAGTAAAATTTTCTATGAAAAATCCCGCCCCCCCATTTAATTGTTTCTCTTCTGGTTCTAACTGCATTTATTTTGCTTGCATAGCACATATTATGATTCTGTGAGACATTATCCCAACTCTCACTCACACTTCAGGATTGGGTCCCCAGAGTTTGGATAATCTTCCCCATTGAGTTCTGGGAGGGCAATACTGAAGGGTTGGGTGATTATTATACTACTATCGGCTCAAGTCTTCATGCAGTGTGTTCCTTCCAATATCAATCACCAGTGGTTACTGCCCTAATATAATTCGCTAGTGACAGTTAGCATTTCCCCAATATCATTTAACCAGTTGCTATCTCTAGGTAAAGATAGAAAAAGAAGAGGAAGATGGTTCTTGCTTTCAAATATTTCAGTATTAATGGGGGAGACAAAGCATAGGGGGTTTCAGCAGCAGACAGAAAGGCCCCAACATTCCTAGGGTACAACAGTAAAACAGACTGCATTGCATCCTCCATTGGTGGAGAATGACTTGGGTCTTGAAGGACAAGAGAGACTTGAAGAAAAGAAGATGAGAATACCTGTATTCTAGGTATGGGGGACGGACAAGAAAAGGACAGAACAAGTAGTGGGGATGCAATCAGGTTTGATTGAAAGGTAGAATTCCTGAATTCCTAAAATTCCTGTGAGATTGATCTGAGCAAGTAAGGTTAGTGCCCTATTGTATAAGACCTTGAATATCAATATTAGGAGTTTTTTTTAACTTTAGTCAAAAGGCAATGGAAAGCCATTTCTAGAACTGGAAAAATTGAGACCTTAGGCAAAATCTTTGTGCCACCCCTACCTGAGCCTCGGATATAAGATAATGCTAAAGGACAAAGACATTGGTTACTAGGCCTGACACAGGGCTGAGTATATGTTCTACCTGGGAGATAACCTCTGAATGTACCTTTTCCCTTGCTTTATTGGGTTTAGTCCAGAGTCTGGGAATCCAAACATGAACTCATCCCATCTACACCAAACACCTCAAGCTTCCATGTATTAAAGGAGAAACGTGGAACCAATGGCAACTTGCCATCATCACAGGATCTTAGAAGGTCGAGGCCCCAACAAGCTGGCACCTATGGCTAACAGATTTGCATCTCTTACTCTCTTAGTGACTCTTAGTTATAGGATCCCGGGGAGAAAGCCTCTTCCTTTACTATCTCTCTCTCTACTTTGTCCCCAGTGAGCTCAATTCTACCATTCCTCTGTCCATTTCCCTTTCTGTACTTCCTCTCTATTGTGACCAATGGAATCTCCATTCAAGTATTAACAAACACTTTTTCATCCTTGATCTCTTCCTTCCATATTTGTTATACTTTCTTGTTGTATTCATAGAAACATGACATTCTCTAGTAGTCACTGCAACCTTGGCTATGATCTCCTACCTTAGTTGTTCCTTCTGTCATTTCTCCTGACACACTGGGACAGGAAGAAAAGCTTGTGTGTCTCCTTGGGATCTCTTCTCTTCTCCCTTTTTCCTCTGGCTCTTTCAAGCTTCCATGAATTCAAGTCTCTTCTCCATAAGATTGTTTGTTTCATGGATATCCAGGGTCAAAGAATTAATCATCAAGTGGCCAGCCTACTACTAATGAGACCCTCAGTTTTCGGCTGGGTAGATTCGCAGAAAGATGTCATCTGTGGCCAAAATTATACTTGACATGTTTCCAATGGTAGAACTCGACATAGCTCATCCATCCTTGCACAGCCATTGGGAATCTAGGACCACCTCTGTGTCATGATAAAGAATCAGGGAAGGTCTTTATGGATGGTCTTTACACTGATGATTTCCAAATCTATACACCCGGGGTATTTTTGCTGAGGCTTCTTCTCTAATAAACAACCTTGATTAAACAATGGATGACTGTAGGTATCTTTCTTGACTCAAACCCAATCCTTAATTGGATGGCCAACTGTTTTATATCAGTTCATAGGATCGTGAGATCATAGATTTAGATATGGAAGGGATCTTGACGATTGTCTGGTTTATATATCTTATTGAAGGTGGTACAGTGGATAGAGCACTGGGCTTGGAGTCATGAAAAATGAATTCAAATATGTCCTCAGATACTTACCAGCTGTGTGACCCTATGCAAGTCACTGAACTGTTGTTTGCCTCAGTTTTGCCAACTGTAAAATGGTGATAATAACATAACACCTGTCTCCCATGGTTACTCTGAGGATCAAATGAGATTGTATTTATAAAGTGCTTGGTACAGTGCTTGGAACATGGTAGGCTCTTAATAAATTCTTGTTTCCTTCCTTCCTATATCAATTTTAAAAAGCATAATTAAATAGTTTGGGGAAAAGGACCTGCTGATGTGTAGCCTAGAAGAGACAAGAATTAGGCAGGGAACTGTTTTTAAACATATGAAGGACTATCATAAAGACAAAGGATAATATATTTTGTTTGATCTCAGAAGACAGAATGAGGTAGGAGTCACAGGGGGGACAGACTTTAGCTAAATATATGGAAAAACTTTTTTTAACAATGGGAGCCATCCAACAATGGAACAGGCTGCCTCCGTTGGTGGTGAGTTCCCCCTCACTGAGAAGTCTTAAGCAGAACAAGGGTGGTTACTTGTCAGAGATGTTGTAGAAGGAGTGACTGAAATAAATGTCTGAGAGATTAAGATTCTATGATTAGGAGTTTCTTGACCAACTTCATGCTCCCGGTTAAGTTTTACTTTTCTTGGGAGACCTAGGGTCTCTATTTCAAAAGAGTTTGTGATACTTTGGGTAGTTCAGTTCTACTCTTCCGTATTTTCTGTCTCCTATATTTTCTATACTGCTGTGCCTGGCCTACAGTTGTTGTGTTTGTCCTTCATTCTTGAAGAGGACCATGACATCAGGGAAATGATGATGTGGTTTTCAGTTGATGTTGTTTCGAGTGAGGGAGGGCTGTGCAAGGTCCCCAGCCTCACTTTCTCTTCCAGAGCCAGCTGGGTCCAGTGGCCTGATATTCAACAGGACAACTGGAAATGGCTTAGGATGCATTAGGAGACCCTGGCACTTTCAGGCTAAGGTCTTTAGTAGCCTCTCAACAATGCTTGGTGAATGAACAATTGAATAAAAGATGATTTATTTGCCCTTGGCAAAATTGTGAAGTCAGTGATATTTGTCCTTGGAGTCTCTAGTCTGTTCTTTCTGGGCCTCTTCTTCCTTTCCTCTGGGATGTATGCATTCTGCTTTCAGGAGTCCATTTCCTGGCACCTCTCTTTTCCTTCCCTTGTATTTCAGGTTAGATCAATCACTATTTGCTCAGCACTAATGTGAGTCCCTGAGCACCTTCTGCCAAGGATCTCTGTGTTCGTAAGCAAAATGGGCTCTTAGCACTTAGTTCAACCAAGTGCCCTTGAAGAGTTTGGCCTTTGTTTCCTTGATTAGATCTGGGTGTCCTTGGTGCCTCCTTGCCTCAGGGGAGGGCCTAGTTTACACATGAGTTTGAGTGACATGTCTGGGACAGTAGAGGCTTTTAGACCATGTGGATTTAAGTCTCCTCTTTGTGACGATTCTAGGTCATGTGGGTGAGTCGCATGTGTGACTCACCCCTGACTCTGAAAAAGATATAAAACCAGGGGTTGGCTTTCGTTTCTTTGGAGCTCTTACCCACAGCAGTTGTGGCGCAAGTGACTCTGGGCCAGCCCTCGTTATGAGCTCCCGGGCTGAACCTAGTTGTTGGTAACTATGAATCAGTATTTGGTCTGTCTGTCAATGTTTGTAATTTGTTTAGGGCTCTCACTCATGGTGGTGCTGATGCGGAGACTCCGGGCAGCTGTAGCTAAGAGCCCTCCAGCTTGTAAACCTGGATGCTGAGACTTTGTTAAACTCTGGTAACTATGTATTGGGATTTGAATCAGACAAGGTCTGTCTGTTGATGTTTGTACTTTGTATTTTGCTCTGAAGTTCAGGGTGCTGGTTTTTTCCTCTGAACTAAGTGAATGATATTTGTATGCTGAATTAAAGTAACCTTGACAACCCCTTAACGCTGCTTTCCTTACTGAAGCAGATCAAAAGAACCTGTGCTTTTGCAGCGTGCTGGTAGCATTCTTGCTGTTGGACTTGTGTTGGTCTTTCACCCCCACAGCAGCTGCTAGCCGGATTGTTGAAACAATCACACAGCTAAAGCCTCAAGAGAGGCAGCCTGGAGTCAAAAGACTCAACTTCCCATTCTTAGTCCAATGTTTCCTAGTTAGTTATGTGAATAGGGCTATGTCTCTGAATCTCTCTGGGGAGGAAAGTAGTCCAGGAAGATGAACCTATTTGCCTTAAGATGCAAAACATCAAGTAACTAGAATTTGAACACAGGTTTTCTATCTCAGAATCCACTGTTTTTGTTCCACCTCATCATGCTACCACCTCCATTTGGAAAGAATGCTGTTGCCGCTTCCCATGAGGGGTAGGTATTTTCATTGGGCAAGTTAGATCTGGCCTCTTTGGACATGATAACAGGTGAGAGACCAGATCAAATCAGGAGGTCAAGATTCATGTCTTGACTGTTGCTGACTCATTGTATGTCACTGGGCAAGTAATTTCTTCTCTCTCTGACTCCTCTGTTCACTCATCTGTAAAATGTGGGGTCTGGGCTAGATGGCCTTGAATTCTGCCTCTGACATTTATTAGCTGTGTGACCCTGTGCAAATCACTCATACTCTCCGAGCCTTGGGTTTGTCATCTCTAAAATGATGATGTTGGAGCTGATGACCTCTACTCTCCCTTCCCACACTAAACCTATGATTCTATGACCTTTAAGTCATTTAGGACTCTGAGAGTCCATATTCAATAGTGGCCCAGAAGTATGGATTGAAAGTAGGCTTCAGAGTCATGAAGGCCTGGTTTCAAGTCTTGCCTCTCACATATTGGCTATGTGAAACTGGCCAAGCCACTCAGCCTCTAAGTGCCCCATGAGTTCTCTATGTTATAAGATTTATATGTATTAAGACAGGTGCTTTCTTCATCAGGAATTCCCTGTATTAATGAAAACATCAGTCTGTTAAAAATTAAAAAAAATTCTAAGGTCTATTCTGGCTCTAACATGCTATGAGGCTATGACCCTACACATCTTAGATTCCTGATACCTGCTGCTAATTCTTGTTCAAGAGTAGAAGCTGGTTGTGGTATAGAGCCAGAGGATATGAGTTCTGCCTTTGGGTGAGTGAGTAAATTAGCCTCACTGGATCTGAGACTCCTCATGTAGAGAAAAATAAGAAGAGGATATGGGCAGAGATGACCTCTGAGTGCTCTGATAGCCAGCTTTGGGTTTATGATCCTTGGTCCATTATTAAAATGTGAATGCCTCTGGGAAGGATCCCACAAGAAGGCAATTATAACCACTAATATCTTAGTGTGAAGTTGGAATGAGAACATTTAAGTAGCATTTTATAATGTAAAGTTTATCTCCCTTTCTGATGAAAGACAGCTACACTGTTAGGAACAGCCAGGATGTGAGTTCAGATCTTTTGACATCGAGTCCAGTGATTGGTTCCCCTACACCAGGCTATTTGGGTATTTAAGAAGACTCACACAAGTAAGGTTGATGGTTATATTTATAAATTATTGGAGACAAAGTACTTACTTACATTGGAGCCCACTGAGCTTCTAAGCCTCTTGTTCTCTGCCATCATGCTGCCCTCCCCACATTGCCTATGACTCACTCCACTATTCTGGCAGGGGAGGGCTCTTCAATAAGGGTCAAGGTTCACTCTTCTACAATGATGGTTTGTATTACATGGCTGTTTTGACAATTCTCCTTTTGCCATGGCCCTTCTGTCATCGTCTCCTGCCTGTAGACCTTTTGGCCTGTCCCTGTTCTTAGTTCTGTCTCTGTTCCCAGAAGATAGTACTCACTCTTCAGCTTTTAAACCAAGGATTCTCAAGTTAGGGGTCCATGGGTCCCCCAGAAATCTGTGGATAGGTTTTGGGAGGGATGTTCTTGAATGGGGGAAATTATATCTTTGTATTTACTAACCTCCATCTGAAATTGAATATTTCCTTCAATTATGATTTTAAAAAAAAGAAAACAATAACAGTATTTTGAGAGAGAGTCCACTGACTTCATAGCATTGCCAAAGGGGTCCAGGACACTAAAAGGGTTAGGAACTCCAGCTCTAAAGGGATTACACTGTTAGTGTCCCATTGGATACTGTTCTAGCTATGTCAACCCTCAAGAACTTAATCCCTCAAGACCATTTAAATTTTCTTTAGTTTTCCAGTGTTTTTCTTATTCCTACCATCCCTAGTTGAATCATAATATTTGGAGGGACACCCCTGACCTCTTTCTCTCCCTTTTCCCACTTACCCACTTACCTGTCCTGATCCTCTCTCTGGACCAGTGGTCTAGGACATGGAAATTATCCTAGGTTGCTTTTTGAAGAAGGGCACATGAAGGATCAGAATGAATGATTGCCCCCTGCCAGGTGTCTGTGACTCAGAGGAAAAAGGGTCATCACTCAGCATACCAAGCTAGGTTCATGGGATTTAGGGCTGGGAGGAATTTTATAGATCAGGAAGCCTGGGCAGCTGCTCACTAAGAGGTAGCTTTCACATAGTAAGTAGCACAGGCCTGTTTGGATCATAGGTTCTTTGATTTTTCACCCTGTGCCTCCTTTCCAGCAGTGCCCTGATGTAGGGAAACACTGGAGAGCATTTAGAGCAAAACTGGTCCTAACCAAAAATGGTTGGGATTCTTTCTCTGGAGGCTTTTTCACAACAGGAGCAATTCTCTGCAATGGGTTAGGTTAGTTGAGCAATTGAGGGGTGGGAGAAGGGATGAGGAGAAGAAAGCTGTGTTCATTTAAAGAGCCTTGATTCCCAGACCATAGCTCATTAGGGGGAGAACTTTCTGCCTTGATCCCCCTCCCAGGCGGATGGTTAGGCTTGGACACTCTCTTCATCTTTCTATGCAGAACCTGAAAATGTTAAGTACCCCTTTAGATCTCTCATAAACCATTCAGTTTCTCCTTTGCATGTTTCATATTATATTTTGTATCTTTTGAAACTAGCCTGGAAGCAACTTAAGGAAAGAAATCTGGTCTTATTCAGAGAGCTGAATAGGGCAGAGAGCTGCACATAATAGTAGGTATTTAATAAGTGTTCATTCTGAGACTTGTCTACAGATAAGGGGAGAAATGGATTAGTCGTGGATGTCTCCTATCTTAAACAAATTAATTCAATTTGAATCAACTATTTGAAATATACCATATTGGATTCTGAGCATGCAGGCATAGATAAGGGTCCTACCTTCAGGGAGCTTAATTATAGCCAATATCTGAAACTAACCCATCTCTATTGGCCTCTTCAACCTCCCAAATCTCCTGGCTTTCTGATTCAATTCAGAAAGTACATCAGAGATTATCTTTCATTTTATGAAAAATCCTCCATCCTAGAAAGTGTTTTTTCTAGAAGAACTAATTTTGTGATTCCTCAAGGAAACATTGTAGTAGCCCAGAAAGTAATCTAAAATGACTTATAGTTTCCCAGTACTCACTCTATTCACAGAGAAATGGGTCTTCTTGTTATTCTTCATATGCTACATTTCATTGCCCATCTTTGTACTTTAACACTGACTGTCCCTCGTGCCCAGAATACCCTCTCTTCTCACCTCTGCTTCCAAGAATCCCTGATTTCCTTCAAGGCTTTGCTCAAGGGCCACCTTCTGCCGGAGACTGGAAAATCGCCTTACCCCTCCCCTCTGCCTGACCCGCGCCCCCTCCCTTCGCTAGCTTTCATTTCTCGCTTAGCTCTCATTTCCTGGCTAACTCTCGTTTCTGGGATATGACGCAGGCCTGCGTCCAATGCATAGCCACCCCTCTGGGGACGTGGCATTCTGATAACATGCTCATAAAAACCCTTACCAGGAACAATAAAGAGAGACATTTTTCACCAGCTATGCGTCTAGTCTCCTTCCTCTCCGTGATCCCGTTCCCGAGCCTCTTGGCCCTTTAGAGCCATTAGGTTCCCCTCGAGCCTAGCTCCCCCGGCACTCTCCAGCTTCGCTGACCCACGATTGTGTGACCTGCGGGCCAGGTCACTTGGCGCCCAACGTGGAGGCTCGAACGCTGGACAGTGACCCGATAGACGCCCCCGCCCCGACTCGTCCGGACTCCGAAAACCCCCTTAAGGTAAGTGTTCGCGTCTATCGACATCATGGGATCACCACTATCCAAAGAACAGGTTTTTGTTAAAGATTTAAAACAAAGCTTCAGAGAGAGAGGAATAAGGATAAAGAAAAAAGACCTTTTAAAGTTTTTTATTTTTATAGATAAGGTATGTCCCTGGTTCATTGTTAATGGTCCAGATATACACCCGGGGAAATGGCAGAAAGTAGGGAGAGATCTTAATGAAAGATTGAAACAAGAAGGTCCCGAGTCAGTTCCCATAAATGCCTTCTCCCTCTGGTCCTTAATTAATGACATTATTGAGGGATCAACAGGAGACAAAGGTGCCCGCCAGTTACTCGTTCAGGCGGAATCCTGTCTCACGCCACTTTCTCGCGCTGCTTCTGCTTCCTCCCTTCACGCAGAAAACTCACAAGACAAAGAGGAAGTAAAATCTCCTCCCCCTACCCCTACCGCCAAGTCCATTTACCCGCCACTCCCTAACCCTGTTGAAGAGACACTCACTTTCCCGGTCTTCCCTACCGAGAGGAAAGTCGGCATGAATACTGCCCCCGAAAACGAAAGCGGCCCGCTCCCTGACGAGAACGCAGCCAATTTGGACGTTGAGGCTGCTGCATACAACCCTCAGGAAGTGTTCGTATCCCATACTTTCTCCCCACCCCCCTATTTACTACCCCCCCTCGTGGACCTTACCCAAATCCAAAGAGATTTGACCCAGCGCATGGCTGAATTAAGAAAGACAGTCAATATGCAGAATCAATATCACCAAATGGTAAAGGAGTTCTCGGCGCTACAAGCGTCCCTGCAGAAGGCACTGCTTCCTCCCTCTGCCCCAAAAGGCACTGTTATAGCACTCCCTCAAGACAAAATTCCCCAACCAAAACAGAAACAGAAATCCCTTCTCTTTCCTATTCTTAGAAGCAATACACAGAATAGACCTAAAGATGCAGAGGACACAAACTCTGATAAGCACCCCCCTGAAAATAGCGCAGGACTTGAAGAGTCCGAGGAGGAAAGCCAGGAGGAGGAAGTGGAGGATGATGACCGGGAATCTGATTCAGAGGAGGACAGTAAATCATGCTCCTCTAAATACAAAGCCCCAAAGTTTAAAAATATCAAAGATCTCCATGCAGCAGTGAAAAAATATGGTCCCAATGCCCCTTTCACTCTCTCTGCCCTTGAGGCTATAGGACAAGGAGGTTATCTGCTGCCCGGGGAATGGGTGCGAGTAGCTCAGGCCGCCCTATCAAGGGGACAATTCCTAACCTGGAAAGCAGAATTTGAATATCACTGTCAAACCATCGAAAAAAGAAACTTGAAATCTAAGGCTAATAGGGATTGGACTTTTGAAAAATTAGCAGGACGAGGTGAATATGCGTTAGAGAAAAAACAAAGAAAGTTACCTACAGGCTTGCTAGAACAGACTGCTCACGCGGCTAATCGCGCTTGGAGAGCCCTTCCTGTTACAGGCTCCCCCTTTACACCCCTTAATAAGATCACTCAAAGAAAAGATGAAGAGTACTCTGACTTTGTCAGTCGACTGTTAGAGACGGCTGAGAGGACATTAGGAAATGAGGCATCAGATGATTTAATTATCAAAAGACTGGCTTTTGAGAATGCAAATGGCCCATGTAGGAGTGTACTGAATGGTCAATGGCAGGATAAGACATTAAATGAGATGATTAAACTATGCCGCGATATCCAAGATCCTACAGCAGCAAAAATTGAAAAAATGTCTCAGGCGGTATTGGCCTTACAAAACCCTATGAAAAACATGTCAGAGGCATTTCTAACTATAGGAGCAGCTGTTGATAATACTGTGAAAACCTGTTTTAAATGTGGAGCCGAGGGTCATTTTGCCAGACAATGCCCCATGAATCAACCTAATCCCACCGCTCAGAAAAGGCGCGCAGCACCTGCCACCCCGTGTCCCAGGTGCAGAAAAGGGTTTCACTGGGGGAATACATGCAGAGCAACACATGATATAGAGGGCAAACCCCTCCCCCCGTTGTCGGGAAACGGCTGGCGGGGTCCGCCCCGGACCCCTCAAGGACTGGCCCAGCCAGCCACGGGGACCCACCCTGCCCACAGCTCTCCAGAGCAACGGCAGGCAGTGCAGGAGTGGACTTGTGTGCCACCGCCGCCGCAATATTGAGACCGGAGGACGGCCCACAAATCCTCCCTACGGGAGTCTTCGGCCCTCCGCCCAGAGGTTCCTTTTTCCTCATTATTGGCCGTGCCTCTACCACCCTTCAAGGAATAACAATACACCCAACTATTGTCGATAATGACTATGCAGGAGAGATTAAGATAATTGCTTCTGCTCTGAAAGATACTGTGAGAATCCAGCCCAATCAGCGCATTGCCCAAGCCCTCCCTCTTCCTATGAATACCACCTTTCCTGCTTCTAAAAATAAGAGGGGCAATTCAACACCTGGGTCCTCAGACATTTACTGGGCCCAGGCTCTGTCACAAGAGAGGCCTACACTAATGCTCAAAATACAAGGTAAACCCTTCATGGGCTTGCTCGATTCTGGGGCTGATTCAACCGTCATTTCTGAATCACACTGGCCGTCTGCCTGGCCGTTACAGCCCTCTCTAACCCACCTCCAAGGCATAGGGCAAAGTTCCAACACCATGCAATCCTCACAACTGTTACAGTGGGAAGATCGAGAGGGTAATAGAGGAACAATCCGTCCCTTTGTAGTCCCATGCCTCCCCGTTAATCTGTGGGGAAGAGATATCCTCTCACAAATGGGAGTTATCATGTGCAGCCCTAGCTCAGTTGTTACAGAGCAAATGCTAAGTCAAGGCTTTTTACCCCGCCAAGGACTAGGAAAAAATAAACAAGGCATCACTCAACCTTTACATATACAATCTCACCCTGACCGCTCCGGCCTTGGTTTCCAGACACATTTTTCATAAGGGCCACTGGTCCCCTCAGCCTACAGGCGGATAAGATTACATGGAGATCTGAGACTCCCGTCTGGATTGACCAGTGGCCCCTCCCTAAAGAAAAACTAGAGGCTGCAATAATGTTAGTTCAACAACAATTGACTGCGGGTCACATAGAACCCTCCAACTCTCCTTGGAATACTCCAATTTTTGTTATTAAAAAGAAGTCAAGTGCCTGGAGATTGCTCCATGATTTAAGGGCGGTCAATAACACCATGATCCCCATGGGATCGCTGCAACCGGGTCTTCCTGCACCCGTAGCAATCCCGGCAGGTTTCCAAAAAATTGTAATAGATCTCAAGGACTGCTTCTTTTCCATTCCTCTCCACCCCGACGACTCCAAAAGATTCGCCTTCACTGTCCCAGTTACCAATTGCGTAGGACCCTCTCCTCGCTTTCAATGGAAAGTTCTCCCCCAAGGCATGACCAACAGCCCTACCCTTTGCCAGAAGTATGTTGCCCAGACAATCGACCCCTTTCGCTTACAATTTCCACAACTTTATATCATTCACTATATGGATGACATTCTTATTGCTGGGCCCTGCGAGCAGGAATTACTTAGGATCACCACATTGCTAATAACTGCCTTAAAAGATAGGGGATTATACATATCCCCGGATAAAGTCCAGCTTGCCTCCCCTTTCTTTTTTCTTGGATTCGAATTGCATTCCTCTCATATTATAACACAGAAAGCTCAGATACGGACAAATCATTTGCACACGCTGAATGACTTCCAAAAGTTATTGGGTGATATTAATTGGCTACGCCCTTACCTTAAAATCACCACAGGAGATTTGAAACCCCTCTTTGACATTCTGAAAGGTGACTCCAACCCAACCTCGCCCCGTGTTCTGACTAAAGAAGGTGAGGCTGCCCTACAAAAAATAAATCATGCTATTTCGGCCCAAAAAATAGGATATTATAACCCCCAGGAAAAACTCTGGTTTCTTATCTTTTCTACATCATTCTCCCCTACGGGCCTTTTATGGCAGGACCTGCCCCTATATTGGATCCATGGTCCTGCAACACCCACCAAAGTGCTACCCACCTACCCGCTTCTTACTGCCTCCCTCCTTCAGGAAGGCAGGTCTCTTTCAGTCAAATTTTTTGGAAAAGACCCCGACCACATTGTCTGCCCTTACACCTCTGCACAACTGTCATGGCTTCAACAGAATGATGATACTTGGGCCATCTCCTCTGTATCTTATCAGGGAATCCTTGATAATCACTACCCTCCTGACAAATTGATCCAATTTCTTAGGGACAATCCAGTGGCCTTCCCCAGAATCACTAAAAGAGATCCTCTAGAAAATGCTCGTCTAGTCTTCACTGACGGGTCCTCCTCAGGAACTGCTGCCATATCTATAGACTCAAATCTAACTTCCTTTCATACACCTTATAAATCAGCCCAACTAGTGGAGCTTGCCGCTATACTTTGGGTCTTTGAACATGTACCGGACCCAATGAATATATACACGGATAGTGCTTATATTGCTCATTCAATCCCCGAGCTTGAAACTGTATTAGGAGGGCAGAGTTTATAATCTCAAAGAGGATCATAAACATGTCTGAAACGTTCGGAACCGCCGGATATAAGAAACTCTCAAAGTAGAAGGCAGAAGAATCAAAACATTTATTTAGGCTCCACAGTAACCAACCCATGAACCAGCAACCCCATTTTGATATATTGATCAAAAGCTTCCAGGCCCAATAAGTACGTCTTGAAAGAGTAACCAGGAGGCTACAGAGAAGCATGATTGCGTAAAGCAAAATCATGTTTCCCCCTCTATGGTAATAAGATTACCCACTGGCCTGAAGTCTTTGTTCAGCTTTCTCCCGTAGGTCAGCTCTGCTACTGGCAGCTCCTGCTTCAGCTGTGGCTGTGTCTGTAACTGTAACTGACGTAACTGTCGTAACTGCCTCTGTAACTGCCTCTGGCTCCAACTGTCGCTGTAACTGTCGCTGTAATGGCCTGAAGTCTTTGTTCAGCTTCCTCCCGTAGGTCAGCTCTGCTACTGGCAGCTCCTGTTTCAGCTGTGTCTGTGGCTGTGGCTGTAACTGACGTAACTGCCGTAACTGTCGCTGTAACTGTCGCTGTAACTGTCGTTGTAACTGTCTCTGGCTCCAACCGGAAAAGGAAAAGAGAGGATCTTCCAGCTGTCCTCTCCCCTCTTATAGAGTTTTTGACATCATCAAGCACCGCCTGAACGACCAGGGCCGATTGGTTCTTGACTTGGCCCCTCCCCCTAGCGTAGCCGTTAACACCTCCCCTCAGCCAGCCCCATGACTCATCACACAGGAAGTTGTCTGCTGCCTGGAATGCTCTTTGGGCTTCCTGCCCCGGAAGAGCAAGCCACAGTGTCCAGAGGCTCAATGAGGTAAGCTGAGTCATTCAAAGAAAACAAAGGCCATTCTGGCTACACTTATATAAAACCTTCCACCAATGCATTCTCTATGTTCCTTCAAATACAAAAACTGATCAGAGAAAGAGCACAGCCTTTCTTCATTTGCCATATCAGAGCGCACTCTGACCTCCCTGGACCATTGGCAAAAGGGAACGATACTGTTGATGCGGCTTCCAAGCACTTGGTTTTCGCCTCTGTATTGCAACCCTCCCCCATAGAGACTGCCACCAAGGCACACGAGTTGCACCATCTTAATGCCCACAGCTTAAGTCAAATTTATAAAATCACCAGAGAACAGGCTAGACAGATTGTCAAACAATGTCCAGGATGTCTGGTGCTCCTGCCTGAACCTCACCTTGGAGTGAACCCCCGAGGCCTGGTTCCCGGGGAACTGTGGCAGATGGACGTCACTCATTTCACACCTTTTGGTAAACTCAAATACATCCACGTTTCCATAGATACCTTTAGTGGTTTCCTCATAGCGACCCTACAAATGGGAGAAGCCACCAAGCACGTTATCAATCACATTGTGGCCTCATTAGCCATAGGGCCTAAACCCAAAATTCTCAAAACTGATAATGGACCGGGATATGTTAGTTCATCCTTTAAACAGTTTTGTGCATATATGAACATCAGAAATATCACAGGTATTCCATATAATCCCCAAGGACAAGGTATTGTTGAGAGAGCCCATCAGACTTTGAAAAGAATGATATCTAAATTGCAATCGGGGTCAGAAAAACTATACATACGGGCCAATAACCATAGGACCCTCCTAAATCATGCACTCTTCGTCCTAAATTTTCTTACATTGGACGCTCATGGCAAATCCGCCGCAGATCGCCTTTGGCACCCATCGTCAGCCCATGATTATGCCCAAGTGAAATGGAAGGATCCCCTCACCCATCAGTGGCATGGCCCTGATCCAGTCCTTATATGGGGCAAGGGACATGCCTGTATATATGATTCCAATGCACAAAACGCCAGATGGCTACCTGAACGGTTGCTTAAGTTAGTAGATCATGCCATCATTAAACACTAACAGCATCTTGTAATAAAACAGCTTTATGCATCCCTCTCAAACTGTTTAGTGCTCAAATCTCATCAGATGGCTGAGTAAGCATTACACTTTGGGACAGTAAATCTGTTTCCAATATGGTCTCCATTCACAGATATGTACTTTGGTATTCATTCTAAGACACTTCCAGCTATTTCTTAGAATTGTTTGTACAAGGTTATATATCCCCTTGCTTGCCTTCTCCCCCTTGCCTCTCTGCACTACCATCCCACCCTGGTAGTGGGAGATGCCCAATTCTCGCGAGACTTGATCAAATAAAGCTTCTGTTTTGTTTCTACCTTGAGAAAACCGAGACACCTCTGTTTTTGTTTATTTTGAGCCTGTGGTTTGTCCCACACAGTTGGGGGCTCGGCCGGGACCCCCTCGATTGGGGGGGGGTTCTCCTCACCAGGGAGCAGGATCCAGCGCGCACCACAAAGATTTATTGGGGGTTCCTGGTCCTGGTGTGGGGCTCCACCCAGTTGGGGGAAAATCCCGAAGAGAGGGACTCGGAGGAACAGAAGCTGTGCTAGGTTCCGACATTCCAAAAAGTAAGAGATAAGAGAAAAGAGTCTGTTGAGTCTCTGACTCGGGGAGTGCGGCGACGGCTCCCGACCAAATTATGGGGAAAATCGATCTAAGTCTGTGCAGTCGGAGCACAAATGTGAGGTACCTTTAGGCAATCGATTGCAAAATTGGAATGAACAACAAAAGTAGAAAGGAAAATGGCCATAGACAAGAGCTCTTAAAATATTTGACCTAGGTGGGTGGAATGGATTTTTCCTGGTGTTTTGAGAAAAGCTCTCCCAGGGAAAATGAAAAACAAAAAGCTTTTGGATTTCTGTATCTTTGTGTCTGTGTCTGTCTGTATCTGTGCTTCTGTGTGTGTGTAATCTGACACCCTGTAATGTCCACTATCTGGCTTTCTCTCCCTCCCTGACTCCTCCTGGCATGCAGAGGAGCGGGAGGGCGGGGGAGAGAGAAAGACAGAGAAGAATGTTTTCTTGTTTAAGTTATGTGATGGAAAAAGGCAAGGTAAAGAGGAGTGTCAGGTCAGAATTAGAAAGAAATAAAGTATGTGCAGTTTTACAGGGGCTTTCATCAAAGTCCACCAGAAAGGAAAGGCAAGAAAGTTTAACCATGTAGGGAAGAGACGTGTGAAGGAAGTTTAAAAAAGGCATAATCTATTTGCACAAATAGTGTGAATAGAGGTTTTGAGAGTGCAAGGTGGAAACTTTTGGGAAGTTGTTTTAAAAAAATGATATATATATATATATATGCTCTTTCTGTCTCCCTCCATCCCAGATCTGGCCAATTTGGAATGTGGAGAGATAAGAAAGGAGGCGGGGACCTTTTCCCTGAAATTCAAATATGTTACTCCTGATTTGATGCTTAAGATAAAGTCAGAATTTCTCATACCATTTGGCACTAAGGCAAATTTGGAAAATGCATAAGGAAGAGACACTCTGAGTCTCCCAGTATGAGGAGAAAGGGACATGGTACCACTGGATCTTTTCCGGAGTCCCACTCACCTTAGACTGGCAAATTCAAAGCTCTCACTTCCAAAAAAGTTTTTAAGGAGTGAACACAGAAGTAAAATTTACTTGAGAAAATTAGAACCATTAAGATTTTGATTTAGCAGATTCTGTTAACCATAGATAATCTGGTGAAGTATATGAAACCTTTTTCAAAATAATAATACACGTATGAATGTGAAGGAAAATCAGTTTATATGACGAAAGATATTCTGTATCCCCCTCCAATCCGTAGACTCCTTGGGGGGTTAAGAATTCCAGCTCTATGTCAGAAGTATATACAAAGATGTTTTAATTCCTGTGTGGTGAATGAGAATCACCATGAGACTAGTATAGATAAAAAAGTTGGAAAATATTTAATGACATAACGGTATTAAATCTATAGAGTTAATAGTAGTTTTCAATATACAACTACAGAGATCCTTATGTGCAATTTAGTGACCCTCATTCCTGTTTGAATTTGAAACAAGTGGTTTAAAGCTTCCAAAATAGAGAAATATGACCAGAGAATGACAGCCAATCTGAACATATTTTACCCAAAAGACTGTTGCTTATTACATTCCTGAGAAACAGAAATACTTCCTAAAATAGGAATTAGCTCAATAGATATAGATATTTCTAACTTGCTGTGATTTTCCTAAGTTTGTTACTTGAAAAGTTTAAAAAGTGATTCGGCTGCGAATATACAATAGAGAGTTGGCTCCTTTTCAAATATAATTACCTCACTGACAACAGCCCTGGACCCCGGGCACCCTGAAGCCCACACTTCTAGGCAATTGCCCCCCTCCCATTGGAACCTGGAATTTTTGCTCCTAGTCTTCCAAACCTGACAACCCCTGTTAGAAAGTAAAGATCTCTCAGAGACCCTCCTAAATGACTCCTTAGACCTTTAATTCAGGTGCTGGACTCTGCAGCTTCCCAGCACCTTCCCCCCCTTCGCGCCCCCCCCTTTCAGTCCACAGCTAGGCTCTGCAACTATGAGGAGAGAAGAAAAGCCTCTATGCTTGGTAAGCCTAAAATATGTAATGATTTGGGAATGCAATTAATGTCATCTGAAAATCTTTCTATTTGTACTATTAGTGTGCTTCTAAATTGTAGTAAAATGTCCTATATTGCAAAACTTAAGTAACCGGAGATAGTGTTAGACAAAGCAATTATTAATCTGAATTCTGTTGAAGAGAAGAAGAAAAAAAATGATATGAAAACAATTGTGTAAAACTGGTTAAGTTACTTCCTCAGCCTAATCTGGCATAGTAAGGGATAAAATTAAGATATTGCAAGAAGTATTGGTCCAGAGGCGTAAAGAGCTTTTAAATAACCCCCTCTGGAACGGTTTACATGGGCTTCTCCCATACCTCCTCCCCCTTCTTGGGCCTCTGGTGGGTCTTCTCTTGCTCCTTTCCTTTGGCCCCTGGGCTTTTAAACAAATTAACCACTTTTGTTAAGTCTCAAGTAGATTCAGCCATTGCCAGGAAGAGCCACATATTTTACAGCAGACTACTGGAACAAGATACCACTGAACAGCAGGAAGAGCGACTACAATTCACGAAAGACCTTCTGAAGGAGCCCTGGCATCGGCGATTGGAAGACAAACCTTTATGCCCTGTGCAATAAAGCCAATCAACCTCTTCCCCTTTTTGCCCGGCCAGCATCGCCTTAGCTCTGTCACCAAATTCTTATCTTTTGACCTTTGAATTCACTCTTCCCACCCTTCTTTCTCCATTTAAACAGTCCTGCTGACCCTCTGAAGGACGGCTGTGGCTGAGCCCATGACGGGATTATTGCAACCCTGAATGAAGGATGCTTGAGGTTTGGTTGAAACTGGCCGTAAGACCCTCTGATCACCATGACGGGCAACCTCCAGTGGCGCAAGTCGCAGGGCTGTAGTACCCTACTGTAAACACCCCGCCCGGATGACCTAAGACAGTGCTCAAGGGCGGGCTCTCAAAATCCATTGTACACCAGACGCTCTCACCTCATTATCAGACCCAAGTTGCATAGCCTAAGACAGGCCAGTCACCCTCTCCTTAAAATAAAAATGGGGGACATGCCGGAGACTGGAAAATCGCCTTACCCCTCCCCTCTGCCTGACCCGCGCCCCCTCCCTTCGCTAGCTTTCATTTCTCGCTTAGCTCTCATTTCCTGGCTAACTCTCGTTTCTGGGATATGACGCAGGCCTGCGTCCAATGCATAGCCACCCCTCTGGGGACGTGGCATTCTGATAACATGCTCATAAAAACCCTTACCAGGAACAATAAAGAGAGACATTTTTCACCAGCTATGCGTCTAGTCTCCTTCCTCTCCGTGATCCCGTTCCCGAGCCTCTTGGCCCTTTAGAGCCATTAGGTTCCCCTCGAGCCTAGCTCCCCCGGCACTCTCCAGCTTCGCTGACCCACGATTGTGTGACCTGCGGGCCAGGTCAACCTTCTACATGGCCTTTCTTGATACTCCCCACTGCTCATACTTTAAAATCACCTTGAATCGACACATATGTTGTACCTTTCTATGTAGTTGTCTCCCTTGGCTAGATTACTAGCTCATTGAGGGGAGAACTGTTTCTCTCTTGTTTTTGTATCCTGGGTCCAGTGGAGATTGCCTGGCACAAAGTAGGTGCTTAAGAAGTACTTTTGATTGATTAGTTCCAAATCCATCCTTTCTGAGAGTGAGCTGCCTGTTCTGTGGAGTTGTCCAAAATCTTGTCTACTGTCTTCACGCTTCTCTGGAACTCCCTTTTCCCTTTGCTGGAGACTTCCATTTGCCACGAAACCTTAATGATCTGTCACTGCTACCTAAGATATCAGGAGTGGTAAACGAATCACAGGCAACCCACAGAGATACCTTTCCTACCTGAGGAAACACATACCCTTCTTCCCAGTGAAGACATACTGCTGTTGTGTGGGGCAGTCCAGTTGTCCCAGGCTGAAGAATCAGATGGAGAACTTAGTATGACCTGGGTTTTAGGGAAGCAGAGAGGCTCCCTTTGCCCCTTATGCCCTGCCTAAAAAGCCATGTTCATTGTGCTCCTTGCAGAGATCTAGCTGTTTTCCGGGTGAATATGACACTAGTAAGGCTTTTCCTTCTTCTCTCTCCACCCTCCCAAAACAAATCCCCTTAGCTTGTGTAAAATAAAATGTGAAAACAACAAGAACAATAAAAGCTTTACTGCTTTTAGCACTGTTGTTTGGTCTGCTTTTTTGGTGGCAATATCTAAGGCTCCAAAAAGCAGCAGCAAGGGATGGGAATGGACATCTAGCTCTCCAATTTCACCGCAAACATGATTAGATGGGTACACATTCTGTTTACCTCCAACTTTTCCTGATATTCTGATATGGCAAAAACCCTGTGTATGGTTAATCCAGACTGTCAAACAAAACCTGTCCTGGTTTAAATTTTTTTTTAAAAGAAGATTTGGCACTCACATGGTCCTGATGGGCTATCTACCTTGTGATCCAATTCCCTACTTTAATCCATTTTGCCTGTGTAGACTAAGCCAGAAAGATCTCAGGTTTCATGGGGCTGTCCTCCACAAGAAGATTTTTCAGTGGATTTTCTGAGAGATGAACCTTTTCAATAGCAATTTGGGATTTCACCTGCAGGGCCCAGTTCCTTTTTTTCTTTTTCTTTTTTGATAGGCTGGGTGCTTGTGGATGTCAAAGGCACTCGGTGTTCTTTGAAAAAAAAAAGCATCTAATTACCCATGACTTTTATTAACATGCACTGCTGACTGAATAGGTTACTGGAAGTAATTAAGCAGATTTTGAGGCAAAAAGATCATTAAAAAAACCTAGCCTGGCAAAT
Source organism: Trichosurus vulpecula (assembly GCF_011100635.1). Lineage (NCBI taxonomy): Eukaryota > Metazoa > Chordata > Mammalia > Diprotodontia > Phalangeridae > Trichosurus > Trichosurus vulpecula. The sequence continues at coordinate 73,662,632 of NC_050581.1, forward strand.
TAAGTGACATGGGAGTGGAGAGGAGTCCCTGGGTATCAGCTACCTGAGTGGTATCTACCTATTAATTGGTAAATACTTTTAACTGCCTACTATATTCTAGGCACCGTGCTAGGTCTGGGGCTCAGATACAAAAACAAGACAGTATCTTCTCTTAGGGAGATTACTTTCTCTTGGAGTGATATCTGTGGGAAACCATCCAGGACAAGACAGCTACAAGAACTGTAATTTAATTCAATTCTCATGCCATTAACTTCATTTTTTACTATTTTCTTTTTCCAATCACATGGAAAAACAATTTTTAACATTTGTTCTTTCAAATTATAAGTTCCAAATTCTCTCCTTTTGTTGAAAAGGCAAGCAATTCGGTATAGGTTATACATGTGCAGTCACATAAAACATTTCCATATTAGTCATAATATGAAAGAAAACACAGACCAAAAAAAGGTAAAAAAAATATTATGCCAATTAATTTCAACAAACATTTACTATGTACTTAAGGTGTGGAGACATAAGGTGTAAATGTCTCAGCACCTATGGTGATCACCATGTAAGAGGGAAGAAAATAAGTAATATAAATAACTATGATCCCTAATCCATGAACTTACATAAGAAAAATACAGACTGAGACCTTGGGACTGGGTGTGGGGAGAGGGTTGAGTCAGGGGATGAAGAAAGACTTCCTGAAGGAGATGGCATTTGAACTTGGCTTAGCAGGACTTTACTCTGAGGGAGCCCCCAGAGCTTAGGGCCTTGGTTTATTGATCCCCTTCCCTCCTGTAGCTTGAAATTCAGGGGAACATGAACAACAAACAAACCTGGTGTTAAGTGTAGTGAGAGTCAGCGGTGGAAAATACACAGGATCTGGAGTTAGAGGACCTGTATTAAAAATCTTACCTTTGTTTCTTCCTGCCGGTGTGACCTTGGGCAAGTCACAACCTCTTTGGGCCTCAGATTTCCTCATCTGTTAAGTAAGAAGGTAAAACTATATGACTTATAAGGTCTCTTCTGAGTTTCAATCTGGGGTCCTGTGAAGTCACTATATGTTTCTGAGCCTCATTTCCCCCACTGTAAAGGGGGAGAAACAGTATTCAAATGACTGAACTTCCTAGGTTGTGGGGAAGGTGCTTTGTAAGCTATCATGATGAAAGCATGTCAGACAGTCTGCCTTCTTGAACTGAGGAAGCTGGATACCCTGGACAAGGGGACAGAATTAAAGCCTGGACATTTGAGATAACATTTCCCCTGGAATATGCCTCACTTAGGAAGTCAGTTCAAGAATTATTTAGATCATTATTTTATTATTAACCTCCTTCCACTGGATAATTAACCTCTTGGCGCTGACGCTTGGGTTGGAAATGTCAGCAGGGAGTAATGTTCCAGGAGAGGGAACATGTCCTCTCCAAATTAAATTGTGAGAATTAAACATTGTTTCTTGCCAATGATTGCAAAATAACCGACTCTACCCACACCAGATTTGGGCATCAGGGGCCTTACCTGAATAAATCCTGAGTTAATATTGACAGAGAGAATTAGAAGAAGTGTGGTGAATTGAAAAAAGGAATGAATTTGGAAAGAGAAAATATGAGCTGTGGTCCAAGGTCTTATATTTATTTTCTATAGGACCTTGAAGAAGTCACTTCAATCCTTTGATCTTCACTTTCTTTTTTTAAAGCAGTGTTCTTTGCTGTCTTTTGTTTTTCCATTAGCCACACTTATCTCTGAATTCTTCCTTCTCACTTTTCCCAAAGAGCCATCCCATAGAACAAAGAATTTTTAAAAGAAAAATAAGAAAAAAGAATAAGTAAAATTGATCAATATGTTGAAAAATAGGACAATATATGCAATGTTGCACATCCAGACCCTAACCACCACCTCTGTAAAAGAGTTGGAGAGGCAGGTATCTTCTCATATCTCTTCTTGTGACCCTGAATGTTTTTTTGAGTTTTGCAACATTCATTATCGATTGTTTTGTGGTGGCTCTTTCCATTCACATTTTTGAGGTCATTGCATATGCTGGGTGTTTTTGGCTCTGCTTACTTCACTCTGCATCAGTTCATGTAAATCTTTCCATGGTCCCCTTTATATATATCATGCTTGTAATTTCTTATGACACAATAATATTCCATGACATTAATGTAAAACAATCAGTTTAGTTAATCCCCAGTCATTGAAAATCTATTTGGTTTTCCATTCTTTGCTACCACAATAAGGACTGCAATAAATATTTTGGTGTATATGGAGCCTCTCTTCTTATCAAGGATTTCTGTAGGAAAAGGGGCTATTTTTAGTATATCTATATCAAAGGTTGTGGTTATTTCAGCAACAATAATATTTGTTCTTCATAGGGATTGTTCTATATACTCCTTTGATTTACACATAGTAAATATTTGCTTGTGGAATTCTTTTTAACTTTAAGAAGTTGATGAAATCCTGTCTATTCATCTGTCGGAAAGTGATTCATTTAACCCGGAATATTTAAAATTTTGAAAATCAACTAAAATTCTGTTGCCATATGTTTCAAGGAACAATAGCTCTAAGAGAACTACCTACATATGGGTTCACCAAATTGATAGGAAATTTAAAATCCCTAAAAAGTATATCCAGTTTATCACACAAAGATTTTGAAAGAATTACTCATTTCTCTTCTTAGACCACAGGGGACTATCCATAATAAGATATCTAGCAACTGAAGCTCTGAGGGCAACAGCATATGGTTTTTATCTTGTCAAAGGCCTTCTTCATTCCTCCTTTCCTTCTTCCCTCCCTCGCTCTCTCATTTCCTTTCTTTCTTCCTTCCTCCCTTCCTTTCTTTCTTCCTTCCTGCCTCCCTTTTTCCTGCCTCCCATCTTTCCTTTCTTCCTTTGTTTGCTCATTTGTTCCTTCCTCCCTTCTTTCCTTCCTTCCTTCCTTCCTTCCTCTCAGTCTCCCTATTTCACTCAGGCTAGAAGTGCATGGGCTACTTATAGTCCTGATGCCACTACTGATGGGCACAGAAACTGTGCCTTGCTTTGTGACCTGCACTGGTTCTTCCTGCCTTAGGCAGTTTGGTGGTTCCCTGCTTCAGGGGATTCACTATGTTGGTGCCAGACAGTAAGAATACCCAATCCAATTTATCCTGATTATAGCTCAGAATCCCTGAGCTCACAGCCTCCCCCAATGTAGCAATTACACGCATCACCACTCCTGGACCTCTAAGCCTTTTTTCTCTCATCTCTACAATTCAAGGATTATACTAGATGATATCAAAGGCCCCCTTTAGCTCTGATGTTCTATGTTCTAAGAACGCTCCCTGTCCTGAAGTTCTAGGGTCCCCTCAGGTTTTACTAGCCTTATTTTTGTGCGGTTTGGTCCCATCCCAGCCAGGAGCTGAAGAAAAATGTGAAGAAAGGTTTTTGAAATCTCAAAGGATTCATAAGGGTCAGATTGACCTGTACTTTGTGGTTATGAAAGATGGATTTTCATCCAATGAACTCACTTATTTATAGGGCAAATCAGTCAGGCCATGGAAGTAATGAAAAAGAATTCATTATGTCTTTCATGGCCTTCTCTATGTATGATCAAAGTTCCTTTTTTTGGGCCCGAGTGGGCCTTTGGAAAAGACTTATTCTTTCTGAGGAAATGCACTGAAAAGAGCTCTGGTCTGGGAGTCAGGAAATCTGGATTCTACTCTCAGCTTTGCCAGTAACTTGTTATCCCCCTCCTCTTCAATATTAGGAAATCAAAGTCTTTGGGCTTCAGGGTCCAGTTGGTACTTTCTGACTATTCCTTGATATGATTCTTCCTTGTTGCTCTTTATTGTGACTGAGCATTCCTAAATTCACAGACAGACAGACAGAGATACACATAGACACATACAGACACAGCCAGACACATTTTTGTAGTTCCTGTTTTCCCAGAAAGCACTTGAGCTCCAATTGAGAGAAAAGTTGGCATATTTTTATCGGGAAGGTCTGAGCCCTGCAATCATGCTTCCTTAAGTGAGAGGAATCTTCTGAGCCAAATGAGAGCTTTCAGACAATTTAATCAGGTGAGAGAGTATTTCTGCTTTCCAGAAACTACCTTGAAGTGGTATAAAAAGTCCAGTCATGAATGGACTAGACTCAAGCGAATTCACAGTGAATGGGCTCCCCAATTAACCTAAAACTACTTGTATCTCTCTCTCTCCCTCTCTCCTTTCCTTTCCTCTTAGCTCACATGTTCAAGGGTGACTTTAAAGTCAAGAGGCTCATTTTCTGGCGTAGCTTCTAAACTAGCCCTGAGGGCCATTCCCTAATCACTGATCTCAAGTAGTCTGAGCCATGGCAGCCTCCTAGGAATAAGTTTACCACCTTAGGAGGGCACATGGTTCTATATAGAAAGAGTCCTGGATCCCAGGTTAAGAGGCATGCTTTTATCACAATTCTGCTCCTAAGTCACTTGGTGGTCTTGCACAAGCTGCTATCTCTCTCTGAATCTCTTCTGTAAAGCAAGAGTTAGATTAGATCAGGGAGTCGTAGCCTCCTGTTGTGTCATGAGCCCATTACATTATGTGGTGCAGTCTATAGATCCCCTTGCTTTATACTTAAAGGTATATGTATTGGTGTTAATGTGGGTGTGAACATGGGTATACACATAGGTATTATTATAATTATTGAGGAAAAAGAAGTCAGGCAAGACATGCATCCTATGTTTTGAGAGAGAAAATTTCAAAAGGCTCAGAGAAATGAGAGGTCAGACCCTTTCGCTTAATAACTTGAAGGGGAAATTGACCAAAGAGAGATAGGAATGTCTAAAGAAAGACAATCTGAAGACCAAGGTAAAAATAGTTCCATTGACAAGGAAAGTGAGGAATTGCCTAAAGTGACTGACGTGGATACATAAAAACTCATAGATAATTTCAGATTTAAAAAAGACATAAGTAAGAGTGACTGAAATGAATACAAGATGTAATTTGGTCCTGCAAGAATTGTGTCAAGCTTGCTAAAGTCCAAGATGAGTTGAGTCTGGTAATGGATCTCAAAGATTAAAAGTGATTTTAATCAGTTTTGGGGACAAGAAGAATATTAAAGAAGGGATTGAGTCAGCATGGTGATAAAAGATGATGATGAAGTGACTGAATTATTCAAGTCATCTCCCTTTTGTCTTTTCTAAGAAGAAAAGGTTAGAACAACAGTTGTTAGGAGGGAGTGGGAGTCTAGGTTAGGTAGGGAGATAGACAGCATTTGGATTACTCAGGGAGCTAAACTAACTAGGTGCAGAAGACTGACGTACTAAAGTATTGAAAGTCATCTCCAGATGTGATTGCTGAGCTGCTAAAGGTGATCTTTAAATGATGTTGGAGAATGAGAAAAATCCCACAGGATTGTAAAGGGGCAAACATTGTCTCAAATTACCTCCAAAAGGAGAGAGAATGGAGTCAGCAAGTTTTTATCTGGGAACTTAACTTTCATGCCATGCAAAATTCAAGTCTATATTATTAATAAGGATGGTTTGTGAATTCTTAGAAAGAGAAAAAAAACATTGCATGCTGGCATGCCTTTACTGAGAATAGGTCTTGCCAGACTAACCTAATTCCCTCTTTTTCATAGGGTAGCTAGGGTTGGTAGATAGGGAAATGCTGCAGGCCAAGCTGTACTTAGATTTCAACAAAGAATCTGTTTAAAGTCTTTTATGCTGTTATGCTTTATGGACAAGGTGCAAAGATGTGGATTATATAATAACACAGTCAGGAAAGTTTGAATCTAATTGAATGAGCAAACAAAAAAATTGTCAATGTGTCAGTGTAATCTTGAAGGGAGCTCTATATAGTTCAGTGTTCCAAGGATATGAGTTCCAATCCTACCTTAGAGATTGATTAGCTGGGTAACATCATTAAACTTCTCTGTGTCTTAATTTCTTCATCTGTAAAATGCAGAATACTAATAGCATTTATTTCACAGGGTTGTGGTGAAGATCAAAAAAAATAGCATATATAAAGCACTGTTCAAACCTCAAAGCACTATGTAAATGCAATTTATTATGACTGTTAATGTTAATATCATCTGCTTCTGGCCCTGTGCAATTCAATATTTTTATTAATAACTTGCACTACAGCAGGGATGGCATGCTTATCAAATGTGCAAAGAGGGATTACTATTGTGTTGGATGACAGAATGGGGATCCAAATAAAATTGTGACAAGCAAGGGTAAAATTCAGTATTTTGCAAGTGTCTGGTTAGTGATGAGAAGGCCTAATTCTAGGCGAGATAAAGTAGGAGCTTACCCACCATGCCAGAGGCAGAGTTCAAAGTTCCAGTGGGAGGAGGATGAAGAGGATGAATATGTTAGAGCATAATACAGTTAAATGTGAAGTTTTATATTTTATTTTATTTATATTTTATATGTGTATTTTATTCATATTTTATAGGCTTCACTAGATATATTTATATTCATTTTATTTTTTTATATTTATATTTTATTTAAAGCATAATAGAGTTAAATATAAAGTTTTATATTTTATTTTAAAAATAAAAATCATTTAGAAAGTACAGAATGCAAGAGGAATGTATAGACAAAAATTCTTGTGAAAAATGATCTTGGGTTTTGAGTGGACTGCAAGGTGAATGTGAGCCAACAGTAACAATGGGGTTAGAAACAATACCAATGTTCTCCTTGTTTGCATTAAATGAGATATGGTATCCAGAAAGAGGAAGTCAATAGCTTTGGTATACTTCGGTCAAGCCTCATCTGGAGCAATGTGGTCAGTTCTGGGTACCACATGTGTGTTGGTAAGCAAAATGGGCTCTTAGCACTCAGTTCAACTAAGTGCCCTTGAAGAATTTGGCCTTTGTTTCCTTGATTAGATTTGGGTGTCCTTGGTGCCTCCTTGCCTCAGGGGAGGGCCTAGTTTACACATGAGTTTGAGTGACATGTCTGGGACAGTAGAGGCTTTTAGACCATGTGGATTTAAGTCTCCTCTTTGTGACGATTCTAGGTCATGTGGGTGAGTCGCATGTGTGACTCACCCCTGACCCCCTGAAAAAGATATAAAACCAGGGGTTGGCTTTCTCTTCTTTGGAGCTCTTACCCACAGCAGTTGTGGCACGCATGACTCTGGGGCAGCCCTCGTTATGAGCTTCCGGGCTGAATCTAGATGTTGGTAACTATGAATCAGTATTTGGTCTGTCTGTCAATGTTTGTAATTCATTTAGGGGCTCTCACTCTTGGTGGAATGTGGAGACTCTGGGCAGCTGTAGCTAAGAAGCCCTCCAGCTTGTAAACCCGGATGCTGAGACTTTGTTAAACTTTGGTAACTATGTATTGGGATTTGAATCAGACAAGGTCTGTCTGTTGATGTTTGTACTTTGTTTGTATTTTGCTCTGAAGTTCAGGGTGCTGATTTTTTCCCCTGAACTAAGTGAATGATATTTGTATGCTGGATTAAAGTAAGCTTGTCAACCCCTTAATGTTGCTTTCCTTACTAAAGCAGATCAAAAGAACCTGTGCTTTTACGGCATGCTGGTAGCATTCTTGTTGCTGGGCTTGTGTTGGTCTTTCACTCCCCACAACAGCTGCTAGCCAGATTGTTGAAACAACATGTTAGAAAAGGCATAGACAAAATAGAGTTTGTCATGAAGAAGGTAATCAGGAAGGTGAGGGAACCAGAGTACATGCTTGGTTGAAGGAGCTGAGAAGACTTAGGCATCTTCAAGTATTTGAAGAACTGTCAAAGAAAAGAGAGACTAGACAAGACTTTTGCTGTTTGGTCCAAGGGGGTGAAATTAGGAGCTCAGAACTGTAGAGATGAAGATTTAGATGATATAATGAAAAACTTCCAAATGGTCAGAGCTGTCTCAAAGTAAAGATAGTGACTTCCCCCTCACTGTCTTCAACCTCAGACTGGATGACTCCTTTTTGTAGATAAATAGAAGGCAATCTTGTCAGGTACAGGTCAGACTAGATGTTCTCTGAAAGTCATTACAAGTTCTGGATTTTGTGAGATGGTTTAGAAGATGCTAAGTACACAAGAGGAAACTAATGCATGATAAGATTAGATGATCCAAATTGAATGGAACATAAGGCATGGGAGAATCGTTATTTTCATACCACCTACAACTCTGGTTCTTGCATTTCATCCATTGTATCTTTGCCTTTCTGGATTGTCTCCTAAAAAAACTGATTTGCTTTCTGTGGTTATACCAGCACAACTATCATTTTGGATTGGGTTCATCAAATTGCATAGTGAAAAGTGACATAAGAGGACATTTAATCCAATTTGTGCCTGAACTAGATTTCTTCTACTATATCCCTAAAAAGGTGGTCATATAGTATTCCTTTGAGGATCTCCAATGAGGGGGAACTCACTACTTCTTAAGGCAGCTAGTTCTATTCTTGAATAGATCTGACTGTAGAAAAAGTTTTGTTTTTCCTAATAAAGAGTTGGAATTTGTTTTCTTGGAGGTAGAGAGAACAGTGCCAAGTTAAATTCTTGGAGAGTGGTCATTTCCCCCCAAATGTTCTCTGGTAAAATACTTCCATTTTTTTTGATTGATCCTTATATGCTATGGTCTATACCCCCTTACTATTCTGTTCACCCTTCTTTGGATAAGCTCCAATTTATCAATGCTCTTCATAAAATGTGGTGCCCTCTAAATTGTGCATATATTTTGGTCCAATGACAATACTACTACGTACATGCAACAAAAGAACAAAAGATAGTAGGAGAGAACCCACACATACAAAAATGTTTACAGCAGTGCTTTTTTTGGTGAAGCAAAAACTTGAAATATTTGTTGTTCAGTCATGTCTGAGTCTTTGTGACCCTGCTTGGGGTTTTCTTGGCAAAGATACTGGAATTGTTTACTATTTCTTTCTCTAGATCATTTATAGATGAGGAACTGAGACAAATAGGGTTAAATGACTTGCCCTGGGTCACACAGCTCGTAGGTGTCTGAGGCTGGATTTCAACTCATGAAGATGAGTCTTCCTGATTCCAAGCCCAGTGCTCTATCTATTGTATCACCTAGAGGCCAAATAAATCAATTGGGAAATAGCTGAATACATTATAATATGTGAATACAATGGAGATATAATGTTATAAGAAAAAATGAATATGATAGAGTCAGAAAACACAAGGAAGATATTAAATTGATGCAGAGTAAATACTATCATGAAAACAACTTCTACAATGCTCACAATAATGTAATCGAAAACAACTTGCAAAGAATACAAATCTGTGATCAGAGTCATGAATAGTTATGACTTCAGAAGAAAAATGATAAAATGTGGCTACCATTTCTTGGTAAAGAGGTGATTGGACTTGAGGTACAGAATGATGCATCCATTTTCAGATATGTATAGTGGGTTGATTTGTTTGGTTTGATTATCTTTACTAATTATACGTGAGAATTTCTATGGGAATAGGGGAATGACAATGAATTAGTGGGTAGTGATAGATATCTAAAAATTCATAAAGCAGTAAAAATACATCAACAAAAATGAAAAGGAGTCATTTTGGCTACACAAGCAGCTATTGTATTACAACCATGTTCAATATAATACACAGTTCTTCAAAGAAACAAATTGAGTATAACTAAACTTTAGTCTCATATGCAATATTCTTTTATGTTTTCTGTTTATTAAAGTGCTTGATGATTGAATCCACAATAAAAAGGAAAATAAATAAAACTATTAGGCATTCAGATATCAAAAAGTAAATAAACAAGAACACAAAATATGTTTCTCTGATCGTAATACAATGCTCCAAGTATTGTCTGAGTAGGGCAGAGTATAGCTGGACTACCAGCCCCATCATTCTGGAACAAGACTTATTTTATTAATGTAGTCTAAATTCATATTGAGTACTTTAAATAGCAAGCCACAATATTTGTCATATTAAGTTAGTATTCTAATATAATTCTCAAATCTTTTGAATTGAATTTGAATATGAAATTCAATCTTGCCATGACTCATGAGTTTGTAACTGTTTAGGCAATTTTTGAAGACCGATGTAGGACTACAAAGTTCAGAGTATTGGACCCTCATGAGGGCCTATAATATTCCACTGATCTAGCACTCTATTCATCCTATTAAAATTTTCATGAGACTTGTCTCATATCACCTACTGATGTATTTATTCTAGCTCTTAGAGATCACTTCATCCTATTCAAAATGCTTAAACCATCCCTTTAAGAATGGACTCTAGAATTAAGAAAGATATTGAAGTTGGAAGGGGAGGAGTCAAGATGGTGGAGAGAGACCAGGAGATTTCCTGAGGTTTCCCCAGTTTCTCTCAGAAACAACACTAAATCAAGCCTCTAAAAGAATTCTGGAAGGATAGAATTCACAAAGATGGAGTGAACAATTTTCCAGCCCAAGATAAGGCTTCAAGAAACGCCTGTCTTAGGTAAAATGAGAGCACAGCCTAGCACAGGTGGTGTTCAGGCAAATCAGCAGGAGGCTTTTAGCCACAGCACAGATGAACAATTGAAGCTCCATGGTCTGGGCTCAGCAGGGTAGTGGCACAGCAGGCCAGCTGTGAGGCTTCCAGCCCCAGTTCAGAAGACAAATTTCTAGTCCCAGAAACCAAGGCACAGCAAGCACAACTAGGCTGGGCCACCCTAGTGCAGTGGGCAAACCACCATTCCCAGTCACCCCAGCACAGAAAGCCAGTGACCAGGCCCTGGCCCACAGTACAAGAAGCTTGGGACAGTGGCCTCTGTGTCCCAAGAGCAGAGCCCAACTTTTAAAATGAGCAAAAAAGAGCCCTGATCATAGAAAGCTATGGTGATAGAGAAGATCAAAACACAAACTCAGAAGAAGACAACAATGTCGAAATGCCTATATGCAAAGCCTCAAGGGGAATGACTTAGTCTCAAGCCCAAAAACTCCTCTTGGAACAGTTGAAAAAGGATTTTAACAATAATGTAAGAGTGGCAGAAGAAAAATTTGGAAAATTATACAAGAGAATTATGAAAAAAGAGTCAACAGTTTGGAAAAGGAAGTACAATAGCTAAGCGAAGAAAATGATTCCTTAAAAATTAGAACTGGGCAATTGGAAGCTAATGACTATGAAACATCAGGAATTAGTCAAACAGAATCAAAAGAATGAAAACAATAGAAGGAAATGTAAAATACCCCATTAGAAAAATAAACAACTGGCTTGAAAAATAGATCTAGGAGAGCTAATCTAAGAATTATTGGGCTACCTGAAAATCATGATCAAAGAAAGAGCTAGGATAGCACCTTTCAAGAAATTATCAAGGAAAACTGCCCTGATATCCTAGAATCAGAGGGCAAAACATTCATTGAAAGAATCCACCAATCACCTCCTGAAAGAGTCCCCAAAATGAAAACTCCAAGGAATACTGTAGCTAAATTCCAGAACTATCAGGTTAAGGAGAAAATATTGCAAGCAGCTAGAAAAAAAAAAAAAAAACAATTCAAATATCAAATAGCCACATTCAGGATTACACAGGACATGGAAGCTTCTACATTAAAGGATCAGAGGGCTTGGAATATGATATCCTGGAAGACAAAACAGACTGGATTACAACCAAGAACCATCCAGAAAAATTGAGCATAATCTTTCAGGGATAAAGATAGACATTCAATGAAATATGGACTTTCAGACTTTGCTGATGAAAAGACTGGAGCTGAACAGAACATTTGATCTTCAAATACAAGACTCAAGAGAGCATAAAAAGATAAACAAGAAAGAAAAAACCATGGTATTTAATAAGGTTAAACTGTTTACATCCCTACAAGGGAAGATGATACTTGTAATTCTTAAGAACTTATCTCTATTAGGACATAAGTAGGACTAAAGGGGTATATTTTTGTGTAAGGATAAAAAATTAATTAAGAGGTGAAAAATAGCATACAAGGAGAAGAGGAAAGGGGGAGGCAGAATACGGTAAATTATATCACATGAAGAGACATGAAAGACCTATTGCAGTAGAGGGAAAGAAGAGAAGGGGGTGAGCATTCTTTAAACTTTACTCTCATCAGATTTCTTTGAGAGAGGGAATAACATACACACTTAGTTGGGTAGAGAAATCCATCTTATCCTGTAGGGAAGTAGGAGGGGAAAAGGGGAAAGAAAAGGGAGGAGGCTGATAGAAATGAGGGCATATTGGGGGAGACAGTGGTCAGAAGCAAAACACTGGTGAGGAGGGACAGAATTAAAGGAAAAATATCAAAAGGGTGAAAAATAGGATGGAGGGAAATACATAATCAGTAATAATGACTGTGAATGGGAATGGGATGAATTCTCCCACAAAATGAAAGTGAATAGGTGAGTGGATTAAAAACCAGAATCCTACAATATTTCGTTTACAAGAAATACAGTTGAAGCAGAGAGACATACTGGGAGTAAAGGTTAAAGGCTGAAGCACAATATATTATGCTTCAGCTGAAGTAAAAAAAAATAAAAACGGGGTTAACAATCCTGATCCCAGACAACAATAGATCTAATGAAAAAAGACAAGGAAGGAAACTACATCTTTCTAAAAAAATATTATACACAATGAAGTATTACGATACTATACATGTATATACCAAGTGATATAGAATGCAGATTCTTAGAGGAGAAATTAAGTGAGTTACAGGAAGAAACAGTCAGCAAAAATAGACTAGTGGGGGACCTCAATGCCCACACTCGCAACTAGAAAATTTAACTACAAAATAAAAAAGAAAGAAGGTAAGGGGTGAATAGAATTTTAGAAAAGTTAGATGTGATAGACCTCTGGAGAAAATAGAAAGGGGATAGAAAAGAATATACCTTTTTTTCTTAGTGGTGCATGGCACCTACATAAAAATTGCCCAAGTATTAGGGCATAATAAGCTCAAAATCAAATGCAGAAATGCAGAAGTATTATTGTATCCTTTTCAGAGTATGATACAATAAAAGTTACATGTAATAAAGGGCCATGGAAAGAGAGATTCCAAATTAATTGGAAACTAAATGATCTAATCCTAAAAGAATGAGTGGGTCAAACAACAAATCATAGAAACAATAAATAATTTCATCAAAGACAATGACAATAATGTTACAATATACCAGAATTTATGGAATGGAGCCAATGCAGTACTTGGGAAGTTTTATATCTCTAAATGCTTACATGAATAAAACAGAGAAAGAGCAGATCCATGAATTGGGCATGCAACTAAACATGCTAGAAAAAGAACAAATTAAAAAAGTGCCAATTAAATACCAAATTGGAAATTCTGAAAATTAAATGAGAGATTAATAAAATTAAAAATAAGAAAGCTATTAAACTAGCAAATAAACCTAAGAGCTGGTTTTATGAAAAAAAACTAATAAAATAGATAAACCTTTGGTTAATTTGATTTAAAAAATGAAAAAAAAAACAATTTATCAGTATAAAAAATGAAAAGGGTGAATCCACCATTAATGAAGAGGAAATTAAAGCAATAATTAGGGCTATTTTGCCCAGCCATATGCCAAACAATGGTTTTGGAGTCAGAAGACTTGGGTTCAAATTCTAGTTCTAGCATATATTCGTGTATTACTTTGGACAATACTTAAGGTCTATAGTCTTCAGTTTCTTCAACTTTAAAACAAAAGGAAGCATTGGATTTAATGATTTTTAAAGTTTCCTTCTATCTCTCATCTATGATTTCCCTTAGATGTTCTCCTTGATAGAGAAAATAGAAGTAAAATGGGTGTCTGGTGTTTTTCTTTTTCTCTATTGCACATTAACAGTATTTCATCTACCTTGGACTTATCCTTTCTTTGTTTGATCTTCCTATTGTCTTTTTTTTTCTTTTTGGCCTCTGCAAATTCATCAGCCTTAGCTCATTCTGTGCTCAAACATTCCTGATTCTCTTCTGACACACATGGCCATTTTTTGTTCTTGCTTTCTTCTATCTTCTATACATATCATTTAAAAAATCAAATTAATTCAATGAGTTCTTTATGCACCCACATAAAATCCCTTTAGACAGCTCTTCCTTTTTTTCTTATCTGAATCACTTGTATTATCCGAAGACACATTACATTGGAAAACAAACTATGTTAGCAAATGGCTTTCCTGAAAGAAAATATATGTCCCTGTCCTGTCTGGAGTAGGGAGGAATGATTAGCAAATTAATCTAAAAACTTGTTTTTACTTCTCTTGTGAGGGATAATCTCTTTTGTAAGAGTACTGTGTTTTAAAAACTGTTCAGGTACTGATGAGGAGAAGGAATCCCAGAGCTAGGCTTTCAGACAGAGGCATACAACTTACCCTAGGCTCTATTTATATCACCAGGAACTGCCTTACCTGACCTGCCTGTCAGACTGAGACCAGCTCCCTAATATACTCCTGATACCCACAGAAAGACTTGAACAAGCATATTTCCTATTACAAATCTTTGGTCTCCAGGGAAACACAAAAATGAGAAACTGTTGAACAGGTTATCATTCTGATCTAGCAGAAAGAATACTGAAGGCCAATCTCAACTTCAGAGAACTTTATGCAATAAACCACCCTCCTCTTGGTAGTTAGGTGTGTGTGTGTATGCGGGGGAGCGGTGTTGGAGGGGGTTAATAGGTGAGGAATGAAACATATGGTGCCAGACCTGGCCAATATAATTGTTCAATTGTGTAAAAGAAAAAATCAACAAAACATTTATTTCAAAAATCAGAAAGAATGAAGGAAGGAAGAAAGGAGGGAAGAAAGAAAGAAGGAAATGAAGGAAGAAAAAGGAAAGAGGAAGGAAGGAAGAAGGAAAGGAGGGAAAGAGGGATTAGGTTAGCCAAGCAAATAGAGAAAAATTCAAAACCTGAGTGTCATAGCTGACCATAAGCTGTATCTAAGTCAACAATGGAGATCAAGTATGGATTTTTTTCAATGCTAGCCTGGTTCTGAGAATATTTGGTTTGAGAAATATTTGGGAGACATGGAAGGCAGGGGGACGCTATTGTAGTACTGTGTTCAAATATCTCAAAGGTTGTCATCTAGGAGAGGGATTAGGCAAGTTTTATCTTAACACAAAGAAACTTCTAACAATCTGAGCTGCTCAAAATAGAAGGGTTGCCTTAGCAAAGCAAGACTGTCCTGCTGACTTGTCTCTCACTTCCCCCAACTATTCTCCATACCACTGCCTCAGCAATCTTCCTGAAATGCAGACCTGTTGTCATTTCTCTCTTCAAAAATTTTGTCGGTCAAATAAAGTATAAATTCCTGTCATTCAAGGCCTTTTGCAATATGTCTTCAACTAACCTTTCTAGCCTTATTTCATAATGCTTCTCTTTGTATACCATTTATTTCAGGAAAAGTGAATTTTTTTACTATCCTTTTAGCTCTTATAGTCTCCATCAAACCCTGTGTCATTGTTTATTCCATTCCCCATGCTACAAATAGATTCCTTCTTCGTTTCTGTCTGTTAAAATTCTTCTGTTTCTTCAAGACCCAAGACCTCCATCTTGAAAGTCTTCTTTAAGTTCTCATTCATCATAATGCTCAGAGCCCTTTTTGTGGATCTCTCATTTGTACTTATTATGTTCTGCCTTGGATTATTGTTATTTGTGTATATCTTATCCCCCCACACCAACTAGATTGTAATATCCTTGAGAGTTATAAGGATGTCTGTGTCTTATTTCATCTTTGTGTCCCCAATGCATAGCAGAAGACCCTATAATCAATAGGAATTTAAGAAATACACCAAATTGAACTGTGAAATCCTGGCCATGGATAGTCTTATAGCAGAGTTTAGATGATAACTGATCAAGAATACAATTGATTTCTATTGCAAGGAGGCAATAGATTATATGAACCTTGAATTCCCTTTCAGTTCCGAGGGCTCATCTTCTCTGATCTATTAAGAAGAGTAAGACAAACCACAACTGAGCCTTTAGGTAAATAAAACCCTGAGCAGTGCTTGGCACAGTTTGTCTCATTGAAATTTCATAAAGCTGGGGAGGGCTTGGTCAATAGTGACAAAGAAGAGTCGATGGACTAAGAATAAAAAGATGACAAACTGCCCTATAAAGGAAAGAAGGAGAAAATAAATATTTATTAACTTCTCTATGTGCTAGGCACTGTGCTAAGCATTTTATAAGTATTAGCTTCTATGATTGTCACAACAACTCTCTAGGAGGTAGGTGCTATGGTGATACCCACTTTATAGTTGTAGAAACATAAGCAAACAGAGGTTAAGAAAGTTAGCCAGGGAGGGGGGCAGAGCCAAGATGGCGGTTGAAAAGCAGGGACTAGCATGAGCTCCCCACCAAGTCCCTCCAAAAACCTATAAAAATGGCTCTGAACCAATTCCAGAATTGCAGAACCCACAAAACAGCAGAGAGAAGCAGGGCTCCAGCCCAGGACAGCCTGGATGGTCTCTGGGTGAGGTCTATCCCACACGGAACTGGGAGCGGAGTGGAGCAGAGCCCAGCTTGAGCAGAATGGACCAACCAGACCAGGAGCCAGGAGGAGCGTGCCCTAGCACCCTGAATCAGTGAGCTGCAGAAGTTACCAGACTTCTCAACCCACAAACACCAAAGACAACAGAGAAGGTTAGTGGCAAAAGCTGCCAGAGTGGAAGGAGTTCGTAGTTTGGCCACTGCCCCGGGGGCAGCGGAGGTGGGGCAGCTACAGAGCTACAGCTGCAGTTGCTTCTGGCCCCAGGCCAACCTGGTGGGAGGAATTAAGTGGTGGATCAGAGCAGGAGTGAAGAGCCTGCTGAAGATCAAAGCCTAGTCTGGGTTGGGGGTTCTTGGGGAAGGAGGACTGCTGGTGTGGCAGAGCTGGCACATCTCCCCAAGCGTGGAACATAAAACTCTTTAGTCTACAAGCAGTCATACCCCACTGAAAAACTCAAGGGTCAAGTTAGTTGGTTGGGAATATGGCCAGGCAGCAAAAACACACCCAGATTCAGTCTCAGACTCTGGAATAATTCCTTGGTGACAAAGAAGACCAAAACATACAGCCAGAAGAAGTCAACAAAGTCATAGAGCCTACACCAAAAGCCTCCAAGAAAAACATGAACTGGTCTCAGGCCATGGAAGAGCTCAAAAAGGAGTTGGAAAAGCAAGTTAGAGAAGTAGAGGAAAAATTGGGAAGAGAAATGAGAAGGATGTGAGAAAACCATGAAAAACAAGTCAATCACTTGCTAAAGGAGACCCAAAAAAATGCTGAAAAATACACTGAAGAAAACAGCACCTTAAAAAATAGACTAACTCAAATGGCAAAAGAGCTCCAAAAAGCCAATGAGGAGAAGAATACCTTGAAAGGCAGAATTAGCCAAATGGAAAAGGAGGTCCAAAAGACCACTGAAGAAAATACTACCTTAAAATGAGATTGGAGCAAGTGGAAGCTAGTGACTTGATGAGAAATCAAGATACTATAAAACAGAACCAAAGGAATGAAAAAATGGAAGACAATGTGAAATATCTCATTGGAAAAACCAGTGACCTGGAAAATAGATCCAGGAGAGATAATTTAAAAATTATTGGACTACCTGAAAGCCATGATCAAAAAAAGAGCCTAGATATCATCTTTCAAGAAATTATCAAGGAGAATTGTCCTGATATTCTAGAGCCGGAGGGCAAAATAGAAATTGAAAGAATCCACTGATCGCCTCCTCAAATAGATCCCAAAAAGCAATCTTCTAGGAATATTGTCGCCAAATTCCTGAGCTCCCAGATCAAGGAGAAAATACTGCAAGCAGCTAGAAAGAAACAATTTGAGTATTGTGGAAACATAATCAGAATAACCCAAGATCTAGCAGCTTCTATATTAAGAGATCGAAGAGCTTGGAATACGATATTCCAGAGGTCAATGGAGCTAGGATTAAAACCAAGAATCACCTACCCAGCAAAACTGAGTATCATGCTCCAAGGCAAAATATGGATTTTCCATAAAATAGAGGACTTTAAAGTCTTTTCAGTGAAAAGACCAGAGCTGAATAGAAAATTTGACTTTCAAACACAAGAATCAAGAGAAGCATGAAAAGGTAATCAAAAAAAAGAAATTGCAAGGGACTTACTAAAGTTGAACTCTTTTGTTTACATTCCTACATGGAAAGATGATGCGTATGATTCATGAGACCTTAGTATTAGGGTAGCTGAAGGGAATATTCATATATATATATATGTGTGTGTGTGTGTGTGTGTGTGTGTTTATGTATATATATGTTTATGTATATATATATGTTTATGTATATATGTATATGTGAGTGTGTATGTATATGTGTGTGTGTATGTATGTGTATATATATATATGTATATATATATATATATATATATATATACATATATACAGAAAGAGAGAGAGAGAGAGGGCACAGGGTGAGGTAAAGATGAAGGGAAGATATCTAAAAGAAATAAAATAAAATTAAGGGATGAGAGAGGAATATATTGAGAGAGGGAGATAGGGAGAGATAGAATGGGGTAAATTATCTCGCATAAAAGTGGCAAGAAATAGTAGTTCTGTAGGAAGGGAAGAGAAGTCAGGTGAGGGGGAATGAGTGAATATTGCTCTCATCAGATTTGACCTGAGGAGGGAATACCATACATACTCAATTGGGTAACTTACCCCACAAAAAGGAGGAAGAAGAATATAATAAAGGGGGGGATGATAGAAGGGAGGGAAGATGGGTGTGGAGGTAATCAAAAACAAACCCTTTCAAAAGGGGACAGGGTCAAGGGAGAAAATTCAATAAAGGGGGATAGGTTAGGAAGGAGCAAAATATAGTGATTCTTTCACAACATGAGTATTGTGGAAGGGTTATACATAATGATACGCATGTGGCCTATTTTGAATTGCTTGACTTCTTAGGGAGGGTGGGTGGGAAGGGAAGAGGGGAGAGAATTTGGAACTCCAAGTTTTAAAAACAGATGTTCAAAAACAAAAGAAAAAGTTTTTGCATGCAACTAGAAAATAAGATACACAGGCAATGGGGCGTAGAAATTTATCTTGCCCTGCAAGAAAGGAAGGGAAAAGTGGATGGGAGGGGAGTGGGGTGACAGAAGGGAGGGCTGACTGGGGAACAGGGCAACCAGAATATATGCCATCTTAGAATGGGGGGAGGGTAGAAATGGGGAGAAAATTTGTAATTCAAACTCTTGTGAAAATCAATACTGAAAACTAAATATATTAAATAAAAATAATAAAAAATAAAAAAAAGAAAGTTAGCCAGGGAGACATAAATAGTAAGTTTTTAAGGACAGATTTAAAGTCATTGTTTGGCCTTAATAAGGGAGAGATAAGTGGTGAGTTATTTGCAATCCTTTGAGAAATGGTGCTTGCCAGAATAGGATGCTGTTTGGATTATTGCCCTGTCCACAGAACAAAGAATAAGAAGAAATCTTGAATTAAAATAGGAGAAACTACAATTAAATACGAGATAGAATTTTGACTGTAAATGCCTATGTTTCTCTGATTTTACTACTCAACCATCATAGTGACCAAACCCTAGAATGGGCATTGAAGGCTTCTCTGGAGGTAGTGACATTGACAACAACATTAAGTAGTATTTTGATGTCACTTTCAGGTTTACAAAACACTTTATAAATGTTATCTCATTTGATCTACACAAAGGTCCTGGGAGAGGTGCTATTATAACCCCCATTTTATAGATGAGAAATCAGGTAGATGAAGGTTAAATGACTTATCCAGGATCACAGAGATACTAAGTGTCTGAGCCTGTATTTAAATTCAGGTCTTCCTGACTCCAGTGTTCTATTTGTGTCATCTAACTTCAAGAAAAAAGGAAAACATGTCACTGTAAACAGTTGTTTATTGTCCTGGATGCAGGGGCCTCTCTCAGTCTTTTCTGGATCTATCACTGTACCCATGGGGGTGGGGGTGGGGGTAGTGGTGGGAATGCTGTATTTACAGTGATGTATCTCTGGCAACTTGATAGCAACTTTTATTATTGGGAAATATTTCACCGAATTTGGGATTTTAGTGAGCCTTTTCCTAGATTCCTGTACAATCCCAGACTCTGAAGGGTGGAGCCAAGTCTGAAGGAAACAGAATAGGCCAGGAATGGGGAACGTGTGGCTTGAAGGCCACATGTGGCCCTCTAGGTTTTTAAATGCAGCCCGTTGACTGAATCCAAACTTCACAGAACAAATCCCTTTAATAAAAGCATTTGTTCTGTAAAACTTGGACTCAGTCAAAAGACCACACCCAAGGACCTAGAAGGCCACATGTGGCCTTGAGGCCACAGGTTCCCCACTCCTGGAACAGACCATGCCAGAAGTACTCTGACATATCACCTCAGGGGTTGAGGAACTCTAGTAGCCTCATAACAACACTAAGAGGTAAGTAGCTGCAAATTCATTATAATTTTTTAAATTTTGAGTTCCAAATTCTCTCCCTCCCCACTCCTTGAGAAAGCAAGCAATATGATATCAATTATACATGTAAAATCATGTAAAACACATTTCCATATTAGTCATATTGCCAAAAAAGAAAGGAAAATATAGAAAGCAAAAAAAAATGCTTCAATTTACACTCAGAGTTCAACAGTTCTTTGGAGGTTGATACTATTTTTCATCAGGAGTCTTTCAGAATTATCTTGGATCATTGTATTGATCGAGTAGTTAGGTCATTTACAGTTGGTCATCATACAATTTTGCCATTACTGTGTACAATGTTCCTCTGCTTCTGCTCACTTCACTTTGCATTGATTCGTTGAAGTCTTCCCAGGCTTTTCTGAAAACATCTTCCTTGTCATTTCTTATAGCACAATAGTTCTCCTTCACAATCATGTACCACAACTCATTCAGCCATTCTTTAATTGATGGCTTTCCCCTCAATTTCCAGTTCTTTGGATTTGGCAATAAATGCTAAATGGCCCCAAATTAATAAACTTAATAATTCTTGTTTCCTGTTTGGTCTTAGATAATAGCACAGGGCAGTCTGTATTAACATTTAGGAAGCCCTGGATTCAAGGTATGTCTCAATGGAAATCACTATTTGATATTGGATAAATTGCTTTCCCCTTATGTCTTATTTCTTCATCTGTACTTGTACTGCTTGCCAGACCAGGTTGTTGTGAGAAGAGCGCTTTAAATCTTGAAGTTAAATGTGCATGTATGTATACACACACATATACATGTATTTTATGCTTAGGAGAATTAGAGAGTCAGGAATTCCAGAAACTCTGAGTTTGGGTCCTGTCTTTGCCCTGACTGGGCAAATCATTTAATCTCCCTAGGATTTATTTTCTTTATCTGTAAATATTTGAATGATTGATGATGAGGGGAAGATGGAGAAGATAATTTCAAAGGTGACTTCAACCCTAAAGTTCTCAGACCCTATGCACAGCTTATGATCAGGTCTTTCAATATAGTGCAGAGAGTATATTAAATACAGTAAGCTTCTGTACTCCCTGCATAGCAAGTCAGAGACTGGGTTGATGTCAGCATTCCCTGGAAATAACTCATTTGTCTCCTCTCCCTCAAAGACTAACAATGGGTGCATTGTTTTCTCACCTGCCCTTTACTGTACTTAATGAAGTTGAGAGAGAAGGGTCAAGCCTGAGCATTAGATGACATTGTTTTCCACTGAACCTGCGCCAAGAAACCAATTTTAGAATGATTTTTCCTGTTCCCCTTCAGTAAATCTCCTGTATACTTTATAGACACTATATCTAAAGATTTACTCTGCTCTACTGCCTGGCCTTTCAACAGTTGTGTTTGGCTATATCCCTACTGCCCAATTATTTGTTCTTTCTCTTTTTATTTTCTGAAACAGCAAATTCCTCTTATGTTCACTTACCACCTCCTGCATCCTCGTTTGTGTCATGTCTCCTTTGAAAGGAGCTTGAGAAGTTGTGGAACATGAAGTCCTTTTGATAGGGTATCTCTCAGTGTATGTATGTGCTTCCCTGCATGGGAAAAAAGGGTTTGCTACAACAAAGAAATAAACAAATTTAAAACATATGTCAGAGCTGGAAGGGACCTGAAACTGTGGAATGATAGAGTTGGGAAAAGCCTTGGGAAGTAGTGAGTCCAAGCCCTTTTACTTTACAGAAGAGGGAAGTGGGACCCAGAGAAAGGGAGGGATTTGTTAAAGTTCACACAGATAGCAGGTAACCCACCTAGGCTTCTGGTTTCAGAAGCAGATCTATTGGCTTCCACTGACTACACTGAGAAATTAAGTTCAGGGCTTGTGAACTGACTCCTAGATTTGTCTTTCCCTCTACAAACTCAATGCCTTACTATACATGGTAAAATGAAGTAGGTACTGGTAAGAGCCTCCCCTGCTAAAAAATATACCAATCCCGTCCAGCCTAACATAATCACCATAACTTCTGAGTGCTAGAGCTCCATTACTTTTTGGAGAGTAATCAAGTAAGCATTGTCTCACCAAGATCCTCTAGTAAAAAGCAAACCGACAAGTGATGGAGCATTCTATTAACTTTAGGATTATGAGGTGTTTTTGTTTGTTTGTTTGTTTTTAACCACTTCCCTTCTTGACAAGAGGAGTTTAGGCAAAAAGAGTATCCTATGATCTAGGAGAAGGGATAGAGGCATATGTCTTGGGAATCAAGATGGGCTCTTAGCACTTGTTCAACCAAGTGCCCTTAAAGAGTTTGGCCTTTGTTTCCTCAATTAAATTAGGAATCCTTGATGACCTCCTTGCCTCAAGGGAAAGCCTAGCTTACATGAGTTTGAGTGACATGTTTGTGACATCAGAGGCTTTTGGACCATGTGGGTTTAAGTCGCATTTTTGTGATGATTTTAGGTCATGTGGGTGAGTCACATGTGTAACTCACCTTTGGCCCTGAACAGGATATATAAGCACAGAGGGTGGTTTTCTCTTTCAGATCTCTGAGTTGCAGCAGGAGTGGCATGTGACTCTGAGCTAACCTTGTCAAGCTCCTGGCTGTTGATGGTTCTTTGGTAACTATGAATTGTATTTGGTCTGTTCATAAATGATGTTTGTAATTTGTTTGTGTTTGCTCTGAAGTTCAGGGTGTTGGCTTTTTCCCCTGAACTAAGTGAATGATGTCTGTATGCTGGATTAAAGTAATATTGTTAACCCCTTAACATTTCTTTACTTAGTAAAGCAGATCAAAAGAACCTGGGCTTGAAGCATTCTGTAAGCTGGTTGTTGTTGGTTTTGCACCCCCACAGCAGCTGCTAGCCGGATTGTTGAAACAGCATAGAGAAGGGGAAGCCTGAGACACTAAAGAGAAACTCCTTCCACATCACAACTGCATCCATAAATTGATTCTGGCACAACTGTGTCTGTTCCTAAAGGCCCAAGATGACTTGCTTTTTTTCTTTTCTTGTTTGTTGATTTGTTTGGCCCTTTCTCTTAAAGACAGTTTTTGGGCTTCATCTTTTTTCCTATATAAAATGAGAGGATTGAATGAGATGACCTCTAAGGTTCCTTCTTACTCTAATATATTTTGAAAAGTTAGAGGAGAACCAAGTCCAGCTATTTCATTTTATTAAGGAAGTAACTGAGGCCTAAGATCACACATTGTTTTAGTGTCAGTTGGACTAGAACTTAGGTTTTCTGATCCAGCACAGGGCTTACGTTCCAGCAAGGAGCATGTAGGGAGACTGGAACAAAAGAAGACCTAGTCTTACAGAATGGCCAACTATCGAGTCTTGTACTAGAATCCAAATAAGACTAGTCCTGGGACCTGAAATGAAAAGAAAGTTTTCTATTTGAAATATCCTAGGGAGTTGGCTGTATAGGACTCAAGAAGAAGAAAACTCTGGAGAGAGGAAATCTGATTGTTGTCTCACAGGGGAACTGTACAGCTGAACCCTTAGAATTCAGAGAGAGTAGAAACTACTTAAAATGAGAAAACTCTAGCTACCGAGGCTGTTTATTTAAAGAGAGCTGGGCACCAAGTTTATCTGGGTCCAGGCAGGCTCTGATGCAGTCTTTAGGGAGAAGAATGCATGTAAGAAGTCTATTCAGTGAGATCTTCCTAGAAGAGTTTTTCAAAATTGGCAATTTCCTACAGAACATTTTTAGTGACCTGTTTCACAGCGATGATTTGAAGGATGTTTTCCATAGAAAGTAGCACAGGGTTTCTCTGTCCTGGTGATTTCATCAAATCAGAGAGCTGACAGAGAGAACCTACAGGGATCCTTTCCAACTCTAGGATTTTTGTTATATTTTGGTTTGTCTTGGTTTGGTTTTTATAACCTCTTCATCAGAAAACTAGCACACTGTAGTTGAACTAAGTCAAAGCTGTTGAGTTGTTGAAAGCCCTTCTATTCAAAGATCCAGCTCTGTTTCAACAATCTTGCTAGCAACTACTGTGGCTGTGTAAAACCAACAACAACCAGCACACAGAAAGCTGAAAGACCAAGTTCTTTTGATCTGTTTTACTAAGGAAAGCAATGTTAAGGGGTTAACAATCTTACTTTAGTCCAGCACACAGACATCATTCACTTAGTTCAGGGGGAAAAGCCAGCACCCTGAACTTCAGAACAAATACAAACAAATTACAAACATCAACAGACAGACCTTGTCTGATTTAAATCTCAATGCATAGTTACCAGAGTTTAACAAAGTCTGAACATCTGGGTTTACAAGCTGGAGAGCTCTTAACTACAGCTGCCCAGAGTCTCCACATCAGCACGCTGCCAAGAGTGAGAGTCCTAAGCAAATAGCTCTGTCTCCTCTTTTTATGCACTCTTTAGCTGTCATCAACATCATCTGAGCAACCAGAACTTAAGCTCTCACTATTTGCTCTGGTCTTAGCAACTCCTCTTACAACCCTGGGGGCTTCATGCCCACATTGGCTTAGCACCTAGTAGCTAGGGTTTTTGGGCCTACTTGGGAGTGAAGATATAATCAGACCTCCCTTCATTGGCCCCATGTGGAGCCCCACCTTAGTTACCAATGAAAGCTCTTACTGGAACGCTGACTCCCTTACCACATCTGAGTTGTAAAAATCACTAGCACAAGATTCCAGGCACCTATGAAAGGGGAACACAGATACACACACTTTGCTTTCCTATGGGTTATAAAAAGAGACACAAAGACATGCTGAGGCTGAGCCTCATGCTCGCTCTGTGAACAATTAATCATGCCAAAAGACACAATAACCAACCGCCTAATTAAATCAACCAACTCTCATAATCCACACTTCATTTTCCTTAAATATCTTCAGGGGTGCATGTCCTCACAAGCAGTAGCATAGCACAATGCCACTAAGTAAGAAAAGACTTGGCGCTGTCCAGCAGTCCAGGACTGAACCATCCATACACTTTTCTTTGCTATAACTGCAGGCAGTAGTGCCAGTAGCAAATTAGTCACTCATTTTGTATTAATAATAATGAAAATAATAATGAATGACATTTGTATAGTGCTTTAAGGTTTCAAAAACTATTTATATACTGTAGCTCATTTGATCCTTATAGCAACCCTATGAGGTAAATGCTACAAACATTATTTATCTAGGTTTTACAGGACTAGAGATTGAGGCTCAGATTGAGATTGTGTGACTTGCTCAGGGTTATGCAGCTAGTAAGTAAGCGCCTTAGTCCAAATTCAAATCCATATCTTCCTGGATTCAAGCCCAATGCTTTATGTTATGCTGTCATGTCTGTGCTGAACATAAGAACTGAATTCTTGCTTTTAAGTAACGCAAAATAAGTGTGCTCTCATTTTTAAAGAAATGGAGTATGACATAGAGTGATTGGAAAATAAGTATCAGCACAGCTTGATATAGAGGGGAAAATACTGAATTCAGAGTCATGGAACATCAGTTTCTGCTACATATTAGTTGTGAGACCTTAGTTAAATCCTGTTTTACTTCTGTACCCCAATACCTTCCTTTTAAAGTGACAGTTCAGAACTATTTAACCCTAAGGACATTTCCAGCTCTAGCTAGATTCCAGCCAAAACAAAATCTGGCCCGTTGATTGACTCAGTGAGAACACCTTACCTGCTAGGCTTAGCCTCCCTACTTTATTCACCTTGCTGCCAGCTGTCCTTAAAACAAACAAAAAACCCAATGGTGAATATTTTGTAGCATCACAATGGTGGTTTTCTATTTGTTTCTGGCAGGTATCCCCAAATGTGTCTTAATATATCTTATATATGATATGACCTACATTTTATCCAGTGTATTGTTGGGATTTAAAGCTAAAAAACACCTTTAAGAATATATGCTCAGATCCCCTTGTTTTATAGATGGAGAAACATCCATGATGAGGAAGAAACTTGCCTGAGTTCATAGTAGTGAGTAACAAGATGAGATGGGATTTGAAGCCAGGGATTTTGTTTTCAGATTCCCTGTTCTTCCCATTGCATGATCATTCCAGACAGAGAAGGAAGAAAGCTAAGCAACTGAGGACAAAGGGAGTCTTGATTCTATCTGGGCTGTGGGAACTAGAGCTTTTGACTTGAGACCTTGCCTAGACCTGGAGTGCCTGTCACTTCTCCATCCATTAACTGACTCTTGAGACTTGAAACATACATGACGTGTTCCAGGGATGATACAGAAGGTACACATTGCTGAGGAAGGACATATGAAAGTGGATAGAGTCCAGATGTAAGCTTTTTGAAGGCAAGAATTGTAACTTAGTTATCTTAAAACATGTTTATTATATAGCATTTACTATGTTCCAGGTACTATGCTAATTTTCCAAATACTATCTCACAACAATCTTGTGAGGGACATGCTATTATTATCTTCATTCTACATTTGAGCAAACTGAGGCAAATAGAAGTGACTTTGAGGCTGGATTTGAATTTATCTCCCTGATTCTAGGCCCCACACTTTATTCACCTTGCCACCAGTTGATTTTAGAACAAACAAACAAACAAAAAAGCTAATGGTGAATACGTTGTAGAGGTAAAAGCCATTTTGTAATACCAAGTCACCTGCTAACTTAAAGTTTGCAAATTCTTATTTTCCCCATTTCAGGTTTTCTTTTTTTAATTTTTTTCATTTTTAGTTTACAACACTTGGTTCTACATAATTTTGAGTTCCAGATTTTCTTTCCTCCTTCCCCCCTTCCCTACCCAAGATGGCATGGAATCCAATTTATCTTCTACGTATAGTTTCGCATTGGACTTATTTACACACTAGTCGAGTTGTGGAGAAGAATTATGACCAATGGAATGAATCATGAGAAAGAAGAAACAGAACAAAAAAAAACCCAAAAACAAAAAGACAGGAAAAAAGGGGGGAAAATGCAAGCATAAAGTGTGCCTCAATCTGCATTCACAGTTCTTTCTCTGGATGTAGATAGTATTCTCCACTGTGAGTCCTTTGGAGTCAAGTTTTCTTAAAGCAGGGCACAGCTATATTGTATTTCAATCATCACAGTTTCCGATTATATCTTTTGTTGCTTTGTCCTCATCTTAATTACTGGTGCTTATGTGGGTCCAAATGGCAAAATTGAGGTCAAAAAGAAGAAGTTTCAGAGAAGCAGATTTCAACTCTATATAAAGATCTTTCTAACAATTGGAGTTATAAAAAATGAAATGGGCTTTGAGATAATAAATTTCCCATCACTGGAAGTGTGTTAAGTTGAGCCTAACTGATTTCCTATCAAGGGTGCTATTGAATAGAATTCTGCACTAAGTGGAAATGTTGAAATACATGTATGCACTTATAACATTCTTTTTAAAAAAAATTTTTTTATTTTATTTTACCAGAGCACAAATACAAAATAGAGAAAAGAAACAAAAACATCTAATAAGCTTAAATATTGAAACTTGAATATAAAGTAAGAAAGAAAAAAAGCATGTCATGTGCATAGCAGAACATAGGAGAGGATTCAAAATATCTAACAATAAATTTTCATTTCAAGAAAGCCTGTATGATAAATAATACACCTTGTGTTGAGAATTGTCCATCTTTTCTTTGCTTCCTTGTGTTTTCTTTTGTTCTTTGCTGTGCACTTTTTAACTTTGTTATTTTGTCCCCTCTCTACAACCTCCCAGAAGGCTACAATACAATTTAGATATGTTTCTTGATACGTATATATATATATGTACATTCAGATATATGCATACACTTATACATAATACATGTGTATATAGACATATACTTTCCCAAACATACTCTACTCCTGATCTTTGTTTTTTTATGTTTGTACATATCTTTTGTTTACTATCCCTCCTGCCTCCTCTACTTTACTTCTAGACACTACATCACCTTCCTATTACTTGCCTACCCCCCTCCTCCACCAACCCTCCTATTACTTGCCTTCCCCCCCTAAGGATCCCTCCCCTATCCTCCCATTCCCATTAATCTAAGCTCCCTTTACCTATTTCCTCATTCTACCCTCTAAAAATCCCTCCCTTATCCTTATCCCTCCCTTGTCCTCTCCCCCCTCACTATACCTCCACCATTTTATTTCTTCTAAATTTAGAAGTTATACTCATCTAAATATATATGTATTATTCCCTCTTGAACCCATTCCTAATGAAAGTAGGTTACCAGAACTACCAGCCCTCCTCCCCCATCTAAATCCTCTGTATCCTTTATTCTTCTTGTACCTCTTCTGTATAAAATAGCTACTCTTTTTAGCTATTTCTAAATGGTTTTACTTTTTGAATTCATCGCATGGTCAGGTCTATCCCCCCCTTTCTTATGAACTCGGCAATTATTAATAAGAATGTTAGACATACATTTTACATTTTATGTTATATAAAAGGTAAGCAGTTTGTTCTTATAAGTCCTTTATAGTCAGTCTTTGGTATGTACCTTGTGTTTCTCTTGATTCTTGTATGTCAAATCTGCTATTAAGTTGAGGATTTTTTAACAAAGTCTTGAAAGTCTAAGGGTTTGTCAAATGTCCATTTTTTTCATTCAAAATAATACTGAAATTTGAAGGGTATGATATTTTTGGCCAGAACCCCAGGTCTTTTGCTCTTTGATATATTGTATTCCAACATCTGCAGTCCTTTAATGTCTCTGATGCTAGGTCTTGAGTAATTCTAATTGTGGCACCATCATATTTAAATTGTTTTAATTTTGGTGCTTTTAATATTTTATCCTTGAGCTGGGGGTTTCAGAATTTGACTATCACATTCCTATGAGTTTTCCTCATAGGATATCTTTTAAGTGGTGTTCGATGGATTTTCTCTATTTCTACTTTCCTGCCTTGTTCTAATGCTTCAGGACAATTTTCTTTAATTATTTCTTGCATTATTGTATCAAGATTCTTTTTTGATCATGACTTTAAGTTACTCTGATTATTTTTATATTTTCTCTTCTTGATCCATTCTCCAAAACTGTTGTTTTTCTTATAGGATATTTTACTTTATCTTCTATTTTTTTCATTATTCATGTTTTGTTTAATTATTTCTTGGTCTCCTATAATTCCACTGATTTCACTTTGCCCAATTCTAATTTTCAAGGTGTCATTTTCCTCCTTGAGATTCTGGATGTCCTTCTCTAATTGGTTGACTTTCCTTTCATAACCTTCTTGTTTTTCTTGGATTATTTTTAGTTTTGTTTTTTGTTTTTTTTTTAGTTTTTCCTCCATCTCTGTCATTTGATTTTTAAAGTCTTTTTTCAGATCTTCTATAAATTCTTTTAGAGCAAGAGACCATTTGACATTGCTCTTTGGGGCTTTCTTTACTTCAATATCCTCCTCTGAAGATGAAGCCCAGTCATCTCTATTCCCATAATAGGTCTCTATGGTTGGATTCTTTCTCCTTTGCCTATGCATATTGTTGTGGTAATAACTTGATTTCTATAATCACCTCTAGCCCAGGGTATGGGAACTGGTGCCTCTTGCCACACATCTTCAGTTCTCTCCTCTAGCCTGGACACTTATAATATTCTTAATGTGTTTTGTATTTATTAATATGAATGATTCATCACCCATGAGACCATAAGCACTGTGAGAGCAGGAACTGTCTTTTTGAATCTTTGTATCTCCAGCAACTATTGTTGCTTTATAATGCTTGTTGAATTGGAAACACAAGTGGAATTATTTTTCTTTCTTTGCCCTTGCCTAACACAATATTCTGCATATAGTAGACATTTTGAATAAATGTATGAATGAATGTTGAGAATATGTTTGCCAGGTCCTTTCCCATATCCTGAACAGCAGTTTTCCTGCTATTTACTCTGCACTGTTGTAAGTTCCACCAGGATAACAAGATCTTGGCACATCTCAGGCAGAAAAGACCTTACAATTTGTGGCATTTTAATTGCCTGACTAGTTCCCACTGTCACAATGCCTCTTCAAGCAATGAAATCTCCCATTGCTCTCATTGAAAATGGATCTTGTGCCTTGCTTTCTAATTGGTTTCTGCTTTTGTTAATAAGAAACTGCAGTGGATTTATTCTCTCTGCTCCTGTCTTCCCAAAGTGGCCATGGTCACTAATCATCTAAGTGAGAGCATCTTCTTCTGTCCCTTTGCTATAAAGGGGGAAGCATTTGCTGTAGCTTCTGAGAGACTTGTCATTCACCAAAGGCACTGTGTGCCAGGAGAGGCTAAGTTGGGCACTTACCTAAAATTATAGTTAATGGCAGAACCAGAATGATGAGGAAGAGGGAGGAGTGGGGAGATTGGGCATTACTGCCTGCAGAGATGGAGGTTTGGAAGCACAATAGGTCAATTGAAACATCTACGGCCAATGGATAGCTTCTAGCACTGGTACCTCTGCCCTATTTTGAAGTATCTCTAAGGCAGGGCACTTTCTTGGGATTCTTATCACTACTTTAAAATAAGGTCCTTAAATGTTGTTCAGAGTCGTGAATCACGTTTATAGTTCTCTTGCTACCTATCAAATTTCTACAAATATCAAGTTTCACCACGTGATTTCTTTTTTTAAAGAAAAGCACAATGTGTATGTATGTATGTATGTTTAAGCAAATTCAGGTTCTATGCATTTTTCCTTAACCCTTCAATTAACCAATAAATCAAGAAGCATTTAGCAAGTGCCAACTATGTACCAAGTCCAGTGACAGGTGCTGGGAATATAAGTGTAAAGAATGAAACAATCCCTACCCTCACATTCAAATGAAAGACACAAAAGCAACATAGAAAGCTCATAACGCTTAAACACAAAATGAGTGTATAGAAATACAGACAGAGTAGTTAAAGATATTTTGGCAAGGAGGGCACTAGCACTTAGGTTGATCAGAAAAGGTTTCGTGTATCAGGTAGTGCTTAAGCAGCACCATAAAGAAAGTGGGAGACTTTATGAGATAGGTATAAGCAGGAATTGCATTCCAGAAATGGAAGATGGCTAGTGGAAAGACATGGAATGTCCTAAGGAACAGAGAGAAAGTCAGTTCGGCTAGAATGTAGAATGGTGAGTAATATCCAACAGTGGCATAAAGATAGGTTGGAACCAGTTTGCACAGGGCTTTAAAAGCTAAACAGAGAATTTTGTATTTTAGACTAGAGGCAAAAGGAAGTCGCTCAACTTGTTTGAGCATGGATGTCACTTGATCAGATTTGCACTTAAGAAAAATTGCTTTGGCAGAAATGTATAGGATGGACTGAAGTAGTAAGAGGCTTGAGGAAGGATGAGCAATTAGGAGCCTGTTGCAATAATATAAGTTTAGCTTATCTTCTATTCTACAGTAGCTACTGTTGCTTCTGAATCCCTGTCCCTCAAAAAAAAGGTCTAGAATGTGCATCAGGAAACTAAGTGGTGCAGTGGATAGAGTGCTGGGCCTGGAGTCAGGAACTCATCTTCCTAAGTTCAAATATGGCCTCAGACACTTAGTAGCTGTGTGACCCTGGACAAGTTACTTAACCACATTTTCCTCAGTTTCCTTACCTATAAAATATGCTAGAGAAGGAATAGCAAGCCAATATCTTTGCCAAGAAATTCTCAAATGGGATCGTGACAACTGAACAAGAACAAGAAAACCTGCATTGGCAATTTTCACTAGATTCTGGAAACAACTCCATTGTATGAGTATCAAGAACTCAGAACTCTGTAATTCAATTCAACAAATATTCACAATGTTCCTATAATGAGAGATACTGCTCTGACCTTTAGTTCTTGCTATACCTTTTAATTTCCAGGGGACCATATTCACAGGGCACTGGCTTTTCCCTGGATCTAGGAGTCTTTTGTTTTTTGTCACAGGACTTTTATATTTAATGTCATTTTCTAGCTCATCAGTGAACTCCAAATACCAGGAAGTCCCTTGGATCTTCCTAAACTCGAACATCCATGGTACCTTGGATTCTAAGATCAGAAACATTAGATCCCTAATTAATGTTCTCCCTTCTTCTGCCTTTATAACTTATTGCCTTAGCTGGTCATGGGTTTCTATTTGTAAGATAGCCAGAAAATAAACAAATAAATACTAGATTTGGAACTAAACCTGGATCAAAATCCCAGTTCTAATACTTAACATAACTTAGCATTACCTTGTGGAAATCATATCTTCTGTCCAAGCATCAGTTTCCTTTTCTGTAAAATATGGATAATAATAGTTGTGATATCTGTTTCACAGGATTGTTGTGAGAAAATACTCTGCAAATGCTAAATTGATATACAAATGTGCTGTTATGATTTCCCCCTTTCTCTTGGCTACAAAACACTTAATGTTGGAAAAATAGACTTTCTATTGTTTATTTGCAAGGGAAAAGAAAATATGGCGATTCAGGACCACTATTCCCAGGGATAGTAATTGGAAGTGCATACAAAAGAAACCTATGCACTCCAAGGCTGGCAAGCATCTAACATTCTACCCAGGGACAACTTCTTACGCCTAGCTATATCCATCATAAGGTTTCCTGGTAGAGATACTCATCCCATAACAGCCAGCTCCTGATTGCATGGAGGGCTCTAGATGGCACATCCAGATTATATGTAATTGGGTTGAACTCTCCCCAGCCTATAATACAGGGGTAAGAAAAGAGAATACAAAACAGGAAAGTGTTTTGATAGTATTCCAATATTCTCATAAGCAGAACTCAACACCCCCTTGGGAAGTACACAAAGATAAGCCTCTCAGTAGAGTGTAAGCTCCTTAAAAGCAGGGGCTATTTAAAATTTTTGTGCCTCACATATAGATAATAATAAATGCTTGTTGAATTTATGTCCATTCATCACACTTACCATATGTAGAACCTTGAACTAAGTCCTAGAGTGAATAGATTAAAAATTCTGGCCCTCATAAAATTTATATTCTTGTAGAGGAGGCAAGTTAGAAATGGAAATAAAATGAAAAGAAAACCTACTATGATTGCATAGAAGAGGTACAAACTACTCCAGAGTTTTAGAAGAGGGTGTATCCCTTCCACCTGGGGGGATTTGGGAAGGCAATTTGGAGGAGTTGTCACCTGAGCTAGATCCTCAAGCAAAGATATAGGAAATGCTTCAGGTGGAGAAGGAAGTAGGACATTTCAGGTGGAGGGAATAATATGATTAAAGACATTGTGGATGAGTTTGAGGAAGAGTAATAATGACAGGTGGGAAGACTTGAGATTGCTATTCAGAATGTTAGCTGCGTAAGCCACCAGGCAACTCTCTGCTTGAGCCAGACTCATATATTGCGTGTGTATGAACGAAAAAGTCATCCCAGCAGGGATACCTATCAATTGTGGAATGGCTGAACAAGTTATGGTATATGATTGTGATGGAATACTACTGTACTGTAACAAATGATGAGCTCAATGATCTTAGAAAAACATGGAAAGATTTGCGTGAAATGATTTGCATGAAGACCAAAATGAGCAGAACCAAAAGAACGTTGTACGCAGTAACAGCAATAATGTTTTAAGAATGACTTTGAGTGAATAATTCATTTTGACTATTATAAATACCCAGATGAACTACAAAGGACATATGAAGGAAGATACTATCTGCATCTGGAGGAAGAACTGATAGATAGAAGCATGTACAAATATATGTAAAATCATTCTATACATACTTCTACTTATCAGTTCTTTCTCCAGATGCAGATAGTATCTTCCTTCATATGTCCTTTTGTAGTTCATCTGGCTATTTGTGTCTAATTGCAGCCATCTCTAGGGCAGGGAGGGAGGGAGGGAAGAAAAAAAAGGAAAAAAAAACAAATTTGCATGTTAACATTATATGTTTAGAACGAATATTAAGTTATACATAATAGATTTGCAATTTCATGTGCAATCACTTTTTTTTACTATACTATGTTATGGAGATGCCTGTTTTATTCCATAAATAAAAAACAAAATTAATTAATTTATTAATTTTAGAAAGAAAAAGAAAAAAGTCACCTTGGTAAGTTACTATATCTAATCAAGACACAACTCATGTCCCAAGTTCCAACTCATGGCTTGAGCTATATCATCTCAGTCCTGTCACATTGATGAACTGAGAGGAGAGAGCGAGAGAGAGAGAGAGAGAGAGAGAGAGAGAGAGGAGTCCCTTGGCTTTTCCCAATCTCTCTAGGAATATGAATAACACAAATACTAATTCACCTCTCTCTCAAAAAGCAGTCCCCATCCCATTGTAATTCTAATATCCTTCCCAAAAATGCATAGTCTTTCAAGGATGGTTCACCTACCTATAGATTAAAGCACATTTACTAAAGTGGCACCAAAAGTAACAAAATGAAGTGTGAGAATTCTGGAGTAGCAGGACTACCCCCTATGCAGTCTGAAATCTTAGCATCTCATTGTCTAGTCTTCTACATGTGTCTATCTACCGGTCTACCCAAAGACCATTTTGGTAGTGTATCACTCCCATCACACACACACACACACACACACACACACACACACACACACACACATTTTGAATATGAGGTGGTACCTCACTTGGCATTCACCTTCCATAGGTTGCTCCTATAGTGACTATCATAAGCATCCTTTTAGCTGCTAGCTAGGGGAAGCCACTGATGGATAACACAGGGGCTAGTCACTGAGGGTCTGGCTTTAGGTACAATCTCTGTGTCTTCTCCAGAAGCCCTCCAGGCATCTGTCTTTCACATCCTATGTAAACCTTTCTGATTCTTTTTCTGATTATCTCCATTAAAAAAGAGCATTAGAGTGCCCTTTGACACTCTGTTTACATTATGTGCCCTGAAGTTTCCAACCCCTGTGTTTTCTGTTCTTTCTGGTGACTAGAATATTATACAGTGTATCCCAAAGCCTAAAACCTTAAAACTACACTAACAATTTAGGGACACCATATAGATAGGTGGATAGATAGAGAGATATGGCTATTTATATAGATGTATGCATATATATATATATATTTAAAATAGAGGGAAGACAATAGTTATCATAGGAAACACATGGGGCTTCTGATAGAGGTTACACAAGACTGAAGAGATAGACTGGAGCCAAACTGTGAAGGCCATTAATTGGCAGATTCAAGTTTTGTGTAACCACTGAATTCTTTCCAGAGAAGACCAGGGACACCTCACATCATAGCGTCCTGGTTCATTGTAGCCGAATCTCTAAAAAAGTACACACAGAAAGGCCACACAGAACAGAAATCCAACAATATGCCTGTGATATTGTCAGATATGTGTAAGAACTAAGTAATAATTAACTGAGTACATTCATGAAATATTGATTATTTTAATACAATAAGTAAAGACAGCTGAACCAAAGTCACTAGCAAAATTTTTCTCTTGTCTTAGGCTCAGATTGTCAGGTTTGAGCCTTACCTCACACTACTTCTTTTCACATGTTCTAGAATCCAAGTAAGAGGATGTGCTATGACTGTGGTATAACAAGTCTGTCGAACAAAGAAAGAATAGGCCAGAAAATAAGGATCATAAAAAGCTTCCTTCTTGCTCTAAAAGCCTAAAACTTTGCCTTTCTTATTGTGGGTCTCTTGGGTATAATCAACTGTGCGATTCCCCAATTGTCATTTGGAAACTGGTCCCAACGTATCTCAACTTTTAATAATCAGTGAAGAGTGTACTTTTAGAACCAGAAGAGATCTATACAGGTTATCTCTCCCTGCCTGCCTCTTCTGGAAAGGTTGGTTCATAAAATATTGAAAACAGATTGATTATGTTCTTGTTCTAAAAACAATCTTCTGGAAATTATTTCACAGTTTCCCATACCAGTGTTTCCCAATGCTTAACCACTCTCTCCATCAGAAGTTCAATTTTGTCTAGCCAAACTCACTTACTACAATTTAAAGCCATTTATTCTTGTTCAAACCTTGGCTGAAATATTATATTTCCACCATCTTCCTTAGAGTACTTTTCTTATTTTTTATCCATCTGCTCTTCAACTCATCAGTCAATGATTAAGTATTTATTATGTGCTTAAAGGGGGTTAGACTCTCTTGCAAAGTTCTGGGGATAAAAGACAAGAGGAAAAGAGTTCTTGTCCTCAAGGAGATTTTAATCTAGCTAGAGATACAGCATGTAAACAAAATAGATATATAGTGCTTTGAAGTTGAAGGTAATTTAACTTATGAGGTAGATTTTCTATTTTCGATCATTTTGCTTATTCTTCCCCAAGCCATCTACAGTTTTCCAAGCACTGTCTTAAAATGCTGAGATTAAAATGAGAAATGAGAACCAGTCCTCAGAGGATCGTATCAATGCATGGTGCTGGAGGGACAAGGTCCTGGTGCTTGTATTGATGAACATGTACAGTGGATATGTTGGCTTAAAATTGAAAGGAACCTTAGAGTAATCTCCTTGCTTATCTTATAGCAGAAAAGATATTATACCATATTTAGGGATAATGGTAGCTTAGATGCAAAGAGTTTAAGTCTTGGAGTCACAAAACATTAATGAGAGAAGAGACTTTAGATGTCATACAGTTTCTTTAACTGAGATACAGAGAAAGGAAGAAACTTTCCTGAGGCCACACAGCTAAAACTAAGGTAGTTTAAACTCCAAAGCCATATTCCCTCTTCCATTATACCACATGAGATAGAGAAAAGGCTAGAATCCTTCTTCATTTTGCTTGTTAATTCTTATAATGCTGTCTCTTAATTCCGCTAGTGGCCCATTGTGAATCCTAGGTAAATTTTTGCCATATGTGTTCCTGAACAGGATTTTCTCTTGCTTGTGTCCATAAAGTTTGCCCCTGTCTTACTTGTGTCTATAAGTTTGCACCTGCCTTACTTGTGTCCCTGATGAATTGCATTCATTGCATTCATTGAATTGCTTGAGTGCAGATTTTAGTTTAGGGTCATCCATTAGAGCTGGAAGGGTTCTTAGAGATCACATAGTCCAACTTCTTTATTGTATGGGTAAGGAAGCTTATACTTCCAGAAGCAAAGTAGTTGCCTACAGATGCATAGCAGAAGACCACATCCGAACTCACACATGCAGACTCCAGGTCCAAAATGTCAGTCACATAGAAGCAAATAACCCTGTGAATGGGACAAGCTACAGTTATAAGTTTTCGACATCCATTCTACAAATCAAAGCAATTTTCTCTCACTTTGGGTCCTGAGCCATCCTTCCCAGAGCATAATATGTACATCTTGCTGTGACTGGTAAATCCACAAGACCTAGATGTGTGGCAAGAAGGAGAGACAACCAGAGGGATTTAACACATGGCCATTTATAATGTACATAATCTCCCTTGAGAGGAGAAAGCAGAGACCCAAGCAGACTTGGTGGAGCCTGAACTTTTGCATTCTGAAGGTCCTTAGAGGATCATATTTCCTGCAACTACATCAGGCCAGGCATTGAATTTTCCCCCTTTTTTATTGCTCCTATTCTGACTCCAATTTCTATTCCAGTGACTCTCATAATTAAGGCAGAATTAAGGAAACAAGGCATCTTCCATGTCCTCATCCCTTCTCTTCCTTGCCTTCAAGAAAATTCTTCCTCCCCTTCTTTTTTCCCCATTCTCTTTGTCCCCTTCTCATCTCCTTCTTTCCTATTTTCCCCCTTTCCTCTTTCCCTCCTTCCCACTTTGCCTCATATATGAATGTAGTCACAGAATATTACAACTAAAAGGAACTCAAGATCACAGATTCAGGGCTGGGAAGGACTTTAAAGATTATCGAGTCTGTTTTCAAAGATGATTAGGGGAAAAAGGAAAAGAACTTACATGTTCTAAAATGTTTGTAGCAGCTCTCTTTGTTATGGCAAAGAACTGGAAATTGCAAGGACACTCATCAATTAGGGAATAGCTGAACAAATTGGGGCATATGATTGCAATGGGATATTACTGTGCTATAAGAAATGATGAGCTCAATGATCTTAGAAAAAACATGGAAAAATTGCATGAAATAATGAAGAGTGAAATGAGCAGAGCCAAGAGAACATTGTACACAGTAACAACAACTTTGTTTAAAGAACTACTTTGAGTGAGTAAATCATTTTGAATATTATAAATACCCATCCCCCTTACTTTACAGGTGAGGGAGCTGAGGCCCAGTGAGATTAAATGCCTTAATTAAATAAGTATCTGAGGTGGTATTTTAACCAAATTCTGATTAAAAAATCCAACCCTCTATCCATAATACCAGGTTGCATTTCAATCAAAATATTACCGTCTCATTTGAAATATAAGGAAACTGAGTCCCAAAAGCAGAAGTGACCTGCCCATGGTCACACAGTGAGTTAGTAGCATAGTCAGGACATAAATTCAGTTTTCTGAATTCCAGGTCTAGAGCTCTTCCCATTGTGAATAAAATTTAAGCAACTTGCCTACAGTCTATCAGCAATATTAGAGCTAAAATTCATAACCTCTAAGCTTCAAAATCATTTATAGTTTCAACCAATAAACTTGAAATACAGGTGTTTTCAACTTTCAAAAATAGGTGATTTTTGAAAAGTAATCTCTGTAAAATCATTTTTTTGCAGACTCTGTTTTAAACACATCATAAAGTTCTCCTATGAATAATTTTTGTAAAAAATTTCTTAATTCACATTTTCTGATATCAAGATTATTTTAAGTGAGGTACTTTTATATTTCTTTTTTTCTTTTTATTTATTTTTATTATTTAATATTTTAGTTTTCAACATTGATTTCCATAAGATTTTGAGTTACAAATTTTCTCCCCATTTCTACCCTCCCCCCCACACTCCAAGATGGCATATATTCTGATTGCCATGTTCCCCAATCAGCCCTCCCTTCTGTCGCCCCCCTCCCCTCCTCATCCCCTTTCCTCTTACTTTCTTGTAGGGCAGGATAGGTTTCTATGCCTCATTCCCTATATATCTTGTTTCCCAGCTACATGCAAAAAACCAACTTTTTTTGAGCATCTGCTTTTAAAAATTTGAGATCCAAATTCTCTCCCCTCTTCCCTTCCCACCCATCCTCCCTAGGAAGGCAAGCAATTCAACATAGGTCACGCATGTATCATTATGTAAAACACTTCCACAATACTCATATTGTGAAAGGCTAACTACATTTCCTTCCATCTTATCCCATCTCCCTTTATTCAATTTTCTCCCTTGACCCTGTCCCTTTTCAAAAGTGTTTGCTTTTGATTACTTCCTCCCCCCATCTGCTCTCCCTTCTATCATCACCCTTTTTATCCCCTTCTTCTTACTTTCTTGTGGAGTAAGATACCCAATTGAGTGTGTATGTTATTCCCTCCTCAAGTCAAATCTGATGACAGCAAGATTCATTCATTTCCCCTCACATGCCTCCTTTTCCCTTCCAACAGAACTGCTTTTTCTTGTCACTTTTGTGGGAGATAATTTACCCCATTCTATCTCTCCCTTTCTCCCTCTCTCAGTGTATTCCTCTCTCATCCCTTAATTTGATTTTACTTTTTAGATATCCCTTCATATTCAACTCACCCTGTGCCCTCTGTCTATATACATATATACATATATATATACATATATACATATATATACAAATATATACATATATGCATATTCCCTTCAACTACCCGAATACTGAGAAGGGTCCCATGAATTACACACATCATCTTTGCATGTAAGAATGTATACAAAACAATTCAACTTTTGTAAGTCCCTTATAAATTCTCTTTCTTGTTTACCTTTTCATGCTTCTTTTGATTCTTGTATTTGAAAGTCAAATTTTCTATTCAGCTCTGGTCTTTTCATTGAGAAAGCTTGAAAGTCTTCTATTTTATTGAAAATCTGTATTTTGCCTTGGAGCATTATGCTTAGTTTTGCTGGGTCGGTGATTTTTGGTTTTAATCCTAGCTCCATTGACTCCTGGAATATCATATTCCCAGCCCTTCGATCCCTTAATGTAGGAGCTGCGAGATCTTGTATTACTTTGATTATGTTTCCACAATACTCAAATTGTTTCTTTATGGCTGCTTGCAGTATTTTCTCCTTGACCTGGAAACTCAGGAATTTGGTGACAATATTTCTGGGAGTTTTCTTTTGGGGATCTTTTTCTATTTTACCCGCTGGTTCTAGAATATCAGGGCAGTTTTCCTTGACAATTTCTTGAAAGATGATGTCTAGGCTCTTTTTTTGATCATGGCTTTCAGGTAGTCCAATAATTTTTAAATTATCTCTCCTGGATCTATTTTCCAGGTCAGTGATTTTTCCAATGAGATATTTCACATTATCTTCCATTTTTTCATTCCTTTGGTTCTGTTTTATAATATCTTGATTTCTCATAAAGTCACTAGATTCCACTTGCTCCAAACTAATTTTTAAGGTGGTATTTTCTTCATTGGTCCTTTGGACCTCCTTTTCCATTTGGCTAATTCTGCCTTTTAAGGCATTCTTCTCCTCTTTGGCTTTTTGGAGCTCTTTTGCCATTTGGGTTAGTCTGTTTTTTAAGGTGTTATTTCTGTCAGCATTTTTTGGGTCTCCTTTAGCAAGTCAATGACTTGTTTTTCATGGTTTTCTTGCATCACTCTCATTTCTCTTCCCAATTTTTCCTCTACTTCCCTTACTTGTTTTTCCAAATCCTTTGTGAGCTCTTCCAGGGCCTCAGACCAATTCATCTTTTTCTTGCAGGCTTTGATGTAGGCTCTTTGACTTTGTTGACTACTTCTGGGTGTATGTTTTGATCTTCTTTGTCAGCAAAAAAGGATTCTAGAGTCTGAATCTGAGTCTGCATCCTTTTCCACTGCCTGGCAATGTTCCCAGCTAACTACTTGACCTTGGAGCTTTTTGTCAGGGTATGACTGCTTGTAGAGCAGAGAGTGCTTTGTCCCAAGCTTTAGGGGCTGTGCTGCTGTTTTCAGAGCCACTTCTACTCCACTGTCATGGCAAGCTCTGCCACACCAGCACTCCTCTTCCCCCAAGAACTGCCAACCAGGATTGCAACCCAGATCCAAGCATGGCAAAGCAAGCCCTGTGCTCCTGCTCTGGTCTGCCACTTGATTCCTCCCACTGTGTGAGCCAGCGACTCCAGAAGCAACTGACCCTGAAGCTCCATGGCTGTACCACCTCTCCCACCCTCCGAGTTAGTGGCTGGACTGCTCTCTAACCCAATCTAGCAGTTTACCCCCTAACCTGCTCCATGGTCTTTGGCATTTGCGGGTTGAGAAGTCTGGTAACTGCCACAGCTCAATGATTCATGGCCCTAAGACCTGCTCCAGTCAACTCCCAGTCTGGTCTGTCCTGGTGCAGTGGCCCATGCTGGGCTGTGATCTGCTCCCAGTACAGTGCGATAGACCCTTCCCAGCAACCATCCAGGCCATCCTGGGCTGGAGACCTGCTTCCCTCTGCTGTTTCGTGGGTTCCACAGCTCTAGAATTTGTTCAGAGCCATTTTTACAGGTGTTTGGAGGGATTTGGGAGAGAGCTTAAGCAAGTTCCTGTTTTCTAGCCACCATCTTGGCTCTGCCCCTATTTTTATATTTCTACAATGTGGAGATAAGCATATATAATTATTATGTTATCTAACATCTGAAGCATTTTCCCAGGTTTAAAATTATTTTTGAGAGACCACTGTGATCCTCTTCCCTTTTCCTACTATCTCCTTCCCTTCTCGATTCCTATTTTTCTCTTCTCCTCTTTCTTTCTGTTCTTTCTTTTTTCCCTGTACATTTTTTTCTTCTTCCTCATCCTTCTCCCCTTTCAGGCTCTTAGAGTCTAAGTCTGAGAACAGATGGTTACATTAGCCTAGGAACGATGGTCTTTTCCACTTCTGGAGCCTTTTGTTCTCTTTCTGTCTGCCTACCTTGCCACCCTTAAAGCTTCTAACACCAGCTCTCAGAAGGTAGTAAGGGCTAGAACTATGTGGTACACCTAATAGTACAAGTAACCTTGATACGACTGTGTTCAAATAATTGTATCTGAAACAAAAAGAACCCACAGAAATTGTTTGCAAATCTCTATTCTCCTATACCTGAAGGGAATATATCTTCCTCATTATTGACCGTATTTACTGAGGCTAAGAAGCTCCTGGTTCCTGAGCCATTTCTTCTCAGACATATTGCAATGTAGGTACTAAGCATACATTTATTGGCCATCTACCCCATCTAGGTTTTTAGTGCTAAGATAGACATCGAGATAAAATAAAAAACTGAAAAGAAATTCCAACTCTGTCCCTTACTACCTGTGTGACTGTACAAGTCATTTTACCTCCTTCAGCCTGAGTTTCCTCATCCTTAAAATCGACAATTGAATTAGATGATTTTTAGCATATTTTCCAGCTCTAAAGCCATGATCCGAGGATCCTAAGATGACCTTTTTTGCTCATGAGTAGTTCACAATCCAGATGAGAAGACAGGGCATACAGTCATAAAGTAGGTGTATGATAAATGCCAAAAGATTCATGCCAACAATAGTCAGCATAAGTGTTCTAAGGAGATGGAACTCAGGGCAGGCTGAAGGTGGTTTATAAAAGGTTCCTACAAGAAGTGAGACTAGAGCTAGACCCCCCAAGAAATAAGACTTCCAAGACAGAGAATGTCATGAGCATAGGTAAAGAGGTAGCGATGTACCAAACATATTCAGGGAACACAAATCTGGCTGAAATAGGGGGTTAAAAGAGAGGAGCAGTTGTGAGAGAGGTGTGTGGGTTGGGGAAAGGGGAAGAAGATTATGAAAGACTTTGAATGCCAACCTCATGGGATTTAATAAATCAAAGTCTTTAAATCACATTCAAAAAAAGCTAATGTGGAATTACAGAGACCTTGGGTAGATTACATTTGTAGTAGTGTGTATCTGTTCAGGCCACTACATTTTAGCAAGGACGTTGACCAAGAGACATGTGCCCAGAGGAGAACTCAGGATAATGAGAGGATTTAAAACCATGCAATGCAAGGATTAATTGAAGGATCTGGGAATGGTTAACCTGGAGAAGAGACTAATGGAGGAAACTACAGTTATCTTCAGGTATTTTAGGAATATGATGTGAAGGAAATATATGGGTACTACTTGATGCCAAAGGATAGAATTAGGGTAGGAGCTCAGTAAAATCTGGCTAGAAATTTGTAAAAAGGTAAATTTAAGGTTAATACAAGGGCAAAAGTTTCCAACAAATAGGACTATCACAATTGAAATGGAACGTCAGGAGGTAGTGAGCTTCTCATCAATAAAAATAAAATTCGGTCTTCAGGTAAAGACTAGAAAACTAGCTGTTCAGCATGCTGTAGAACAAAATACCCTTCAAATAAGGGCAAGGCTAGTTGACCTCTGAGATTTCTTCCAGCAATGTGCTTCCTTCCCTTTCCCTAGCCCAAGACCTGGGATTTCATATTTTCAACCCACAGCTGTGCTATGGAAGGAAATGCTGGCCTCTCTCCGGAGACATGTGTCACATGGAAAGAAAGCTATGGGAGCATGAAGGAGTTGCTATAGAAACAGCAACACAGAAGACCCAAAGGGGAATGACAATAATAATAATAATGTACATTTCTATAGCAATTTAAGGTTTACGTCGTACTTTCCTCCTAACTCAGTGAGATGAAAAGTAAAAGTTTTATGAGCTTCATTTATAGAAGAAGCAACTGAGGTGTTATATCATTCTTGGAGGGGAAAATCTGTTGAAAGCTACTGATGTTAAATCGAGACTTTTAAGCTTTAGCTCTATGTGTTCATAACCTTGCCTGTGTCCTGATGGGGAGAAACAATCCCATCTCACAGCAAGTAGGATCTGTGTTGGTGATGAAAAGGAAAAGGGAACTTTGCCCAAATTGCATGAAAACAGCCAATGGGTATAGAAAGGAAAGGTTTGCATGTGTGGGTGCTGGGGAAATGGGGAGCGAGGGAATGCTACATTCTTATACACATTATATACAAACACAATCCTATGCTAGATGGTGGTCCGAGATCTATAAGGTGGCATCAGTGTAACTTTAGTATATTCAGAATACATGGACCACATGAATACATTTTTGTTTGAACTGTGACTTGGGCCAACAATACTGGAAAGCATTCAAGATTATGCTATAAAAGTGACCACAATGTCCCTATTATTTGACCCAGGAATCCCACAGCTAGGAATAGGGTGTCAAAGAAAGGCCCTGTATATATCAAAATATTCATAGTGGGGAACTTCAACATACATGTTGATTCTCCCTCAAACACTTTAACTACTCAGTTCC
The DNA here is from genome assembly GCF_011100635.1 of Trichosurus vulpecula. Lineage (NCBI taxonomy): Eukaryota > Metazoa > Chordata > Mammalia > Diprotodontia > Phalangeridae > Trichosurus > Trichosurus vulpecula. The sequence goes on from NC_050581.1 coordinate 73,706,878, forward strand.
CCAGCCTATTCACTTTCCATAGCCTACTCCTCCACCCCACCTTAGCCATACATAAGGATAGCTGTACCCTTGATCTTACCAGCATACATAAATGTACCACCACTCTACTCAATTAGTGTGAAATCTCTTATCCAGCCCTAATCTACTAGCTTTTCACTTCTCCTTCTTCCATCCCTTGCCAAACCTGACTGTTCATCCACATCATGACCTTCAATCTCTTGACCCTTCAGTTTTCCCCCGGTCCATCTCCCTTTTACAATCCACTCTCTCCTCTTTTCCCCATCTGGACCCCTTAGTGAACCAATTGAATTCGACACTATCCTCTTCTCTCATCATTTCACTGCCCTGCCAAGCCTCAGCCTTAGATCATTCCCAGAGTTCACCTCCTTTGCTTCTACACATGTTCTACTGAATGAAGGTGAAGAAAAACAAGTAACTATATTAATGGGGTCCACTATAAATTTATGTTAAATAACCTTAGTTGGGACCTCACTGCTACTAGTCAATCCTTCCATACCTGCCTTATCAATTCACTATTGTACTCTCTATAGCAGCTTTTTCAAACCTTGTCATCTTCCCTCAAACCTCCCTTGGCTCCCCCTACCCTCTCAACTGAGAATCTTACCTCATATTTTATATAAAAATTTAGGAGCATTCACCTTGGTCTCCTTCTTCTTCCCTCCTCCTCATCTAATATCACTCATGTGCCTTCTGCCACTATTTCGTCCTTCACCCCCATTTCACATGATGAGGTAGCTTCAATCCTCACTAATACTAACTTGTCTATCTACTCAGCCCTTCTCCAACAGATTGTCCCCTCTGAACTAGGAAAACATACACAGTACTTACAATGGAAATGGAAGGAACAAACAAAAGATAGAAAAATGAATGATACATAATTATGAGGACCAAACTTGGCCATGAAAAAGAGACTGAAAAAATATGCATCTTTCTCTTTTCAAAAGTAGGGGACACTAGCTTGACCCAAAAGAAAAGATGTGAGAAAATAGCTACACCCCTCCTCATACCCTTTGGAGACATGTAGGTCCTTGGGTATGGAACGCTGTGCACTATATCATCTTTATGGACATATTAAACAGTTTGGCTTATTTTTTCTCACTTTACTCTTTCTTTTCTTTTTAAAAACATCCTTTGTTAGAGGGGATGGCTCTCAGGGAAGATGACGGATACAGGGTTGGAGGCAGGGGCAGGGAAATTGAGGTGATACGGAAACAAATGATGGCCCTAAAATCCATTTAAAAAGGAAGGAGGGACAATGTTTATGGAGCAATGTATATACTGTCAAATTCAATTGACGTGTAGGTTAGTTTTGCTGAACTGTCTTTCCCTCTCTCTCTTTATTATTCTTTGTTACAAAGGATGATTAGCTGCGTACGGGAGTAGAACAGATACATTCAGAAATTAAAGTGAGGTAAAAACAAAATAAATCAATAATTTTTAAAAAAAGAACACACAGGCAAATGTGGGATGAACACTGAACCGGTAAGCAGATGACATGGTTTTAAGCTCCCACTCCGACCAGCTACTAGCTCTGTGACCTTAAGCAAGTCCCTTTCTTTTTCTGAGCTTGTTTCCTCATATCTAAACTGAAGATCAAATGAAATGTTTGTAAAATGCTTTACAATCTATTATCAAGTACTAAACAAAATCAGATGTTACTAATTAGTTGTTGAGAGAAGTGTAAAAGCTCCTGATTTGGTACAGATGGGACAAGTAATTGATGATAATGGCCTAGTGTGGGCTCTGATTATATTAATGACTGGAATGACAAGAATACATACTCATTATTTTTGAAAGCGAAAGTTTTGAAAGTGAAAGACAAGGGTTGGGAGACACAGTGGCAGCTGGTTCTACCTATCCACCTTTAACTATTGGCATTAGACCTGTGACAGGCAATACTCCATAGATATTAGCTTTCGGGCACTTGAGCCTCCCTTGATTCAGTGCTTGGATTACAGGGATAGATAGGAACAGAAGCAGAACCTAGAGAAGCATTCTGGGAACAGAGTAAAGTGTGTAGGAGCCCAAAGAAGTGGGACAAAGGTCAATAGTCTTTGCTATTTGTTTGGAACTGAGTATGAGTAAGGTAAATTTAAAACAATATTCTCACCACAGTATTATTTAGCACCTTTTACATTTGAGGAAATAAAGCCCTGGGGATATTGACTTCAGTCAAGGGGTATGAAAAGAATTGAAGAGAGCTCACATAGGTTTCCTAGCATAAATTAGGTGACATTTGGGTTGAGAGACTCAGAAAAAAGTAGAGCACATGATAATTAACAGGAAAGTTCAGGAAAGAGTCCAGAAAACCAACAAAAAAATAATTCAGAGAAGATTTCAAAGAATAGATCTGATAGAAGCCTAGATCTTTATCACCTTCTGTTACAGCTAACTGAAGGACATTGTCTAAGAGGGCTGATTTAGAAATCTAAAGGGATCTTCATAGACATTGACCAAGACTGAGAAGGCTAAACAAGAAGAGCTGACGGAAACTTTATAGATCTTAACAGAGAATGCTGGCTGAAGAAGGTTGCAGCTTGCTTTGCAGAATACGTCTTATTAATCACAGCACCTTCCACGTAGGGGCTGAGTTGAAGTTGGCTCAGAAGATAGCGTTTCACCTGGGGAACATAAATGAGGCATAGTAGAAAGTTTAAAAAGCATACTGAATGAGTAGCTGATAGAGGAAGATGAAAGGCACTGTAAGCTTTCTTTCCACATATTGGAGGCTGTGAAGATCTTGTTTTAGCGGTCTGAAAGAACTGTGGCCCTCCATTCAGGGGAGAGACTTATTAACTGTAGCATTTCCCAGTGGGTGATGGACGTAGCCAAAAACCTAGCTCCCATACTGTCTTTAACAGTGATGCCATTGCTAATTTTTAAAATCATTTATTTAAAATTAATTTAAAATCATTCATTATAATTGCTAATTTCAGGCATTGGGAGACCCAGTCCATCATTGTCCTCAAAATTGTGCCACCTTAAGCATGTATCACCTCTATGTAAATTTTGCCTTATTGTATCTACTTTTCCTGTCTTTGTTTTCTTTAAAATTTTTCACTTCATCATGCGACACAATGAGGACAACGATTTCAGAATCCAAATGTGGTAGCTCCACTGGCACTGATGAAGAAACTAGTTACAAATATTTAATAGTTATAAAAATCTTGAAAATATTTGTTGCATTTTGTAATATTTTGAGGGTTTGGGGCTTCATCCAAATTCATTTTCAAGTGCCCTTGGGCAGAAATGTAAGCAGAGTTGTGGCAGATGAAAGATGAAATGACTGAGGAAACAAAGGTCTGAGCTTCTGAGCATTTTGATTTAGCCATTTCTCAATCCTCATTCTTCTTGAATTTTGATGATTTTTTGATTGAGATGATGGCCTAACAAATCGGGACCAGTCACCTCCCTCAGCTTAGGGCAGGACCCCAAATACAGGGAAGACAGACTTCCATACATCAAACAATCAAATAAGACCAGTTAATTAAAAGGAAACAATATAACATTAAGTAGTGTGATTTCTAATTGGAGGAAAGATTAGTGACTTTCCAAGTTGGGAAAGGGGAAGGAGAGGGTGAACAGTTTCAGTTCCCTCATTTCAGAAAAAGAGGTGTCCCACTCTCTTCGAATGCCTGTGAACAATCAAAGGAACATGAAAACTAACTTATTGGTCAGTATGGGGTCTATTTTCAGATAAGATATATGGGTTGCTTGAGATATATAATTGTGAAAAACAAAACGAAGTAGAAAAACTCCTTCCATCATTCTTTGGATATGACTGAGTTTCTGGTCAGCATAACCTAGGTCCTTAGTAAAGGGTCTCCAAGCAGTGATGGTTCAGTTTCCCAGCCACATAGGGCTGGGGTCAAACAATACAATAAGGTTTTTTTCCCCAGTTCCCACCCATAATTGAATAGAAAGGGAACTGAGGTAGCTCTAGAATTGTCACAAGATAGTCAGTGTGGTTCACTCAATTTCCACAATTAACCATTTGCTGTCCTAATCTTCTCAATTCCCTCGATTTCCTCAGGGTGGACAATAGGACCTTTATATCAGAGCTTTAAATTTAGAAAGCCAAACCCAATAGCCATTTCTCAATCCTCATTCTTCTTGAATTTTCTGCAGCTTTTGACAGTGATGATCACTCTTTCCTCCTTGACATCCTCCTCTCTCTAGGTTTTTAAGACATCATTCTCTCCTGCTTGGTTTTTCTCCTACTTAGTACCCCTTCTCTGTCTTCTTTGCTGGATCTTCCTCCAGATCACACCCTCTAACCAAAGGTTTCCCTCAGAGTTCTGTCCTGGGCCCCCTTCTCTTATCTCTGTATATTATTTTACTTGGTAATTACATCAGTTCTCATGGATTTAAGCACCAATATCTGCCTAATGATTTAATAATGATGTCTATGCTAATAAATAATGAAATCTACCTTTCCTGTCCCAACCTCTCTGCTGATTTCCCATCTCCAACTACTTTTCAGACATCTTGAACTGGATGTCCAGTAGACATCTTAAACTCAATATGTCCAAAACAGAACTCATTATCTTTCCCCCCAACCCTTCCCCTGACCCTACCTTCCCTGTTACTATAGAGGGCAATACCACCTTCCCAGTCCCTCAGGCTCACAGTTTAAGAGTCATCCAGGATTCCTCACTATATTTCATGTCCTGCCCCCATATTCAAGCTGTTTCCAAGGCCTATCAATTTAACTTTTGCAGCATCTTTCCAATATGCCTCCTTCACTCCTCTGACATTGCCACTCCACCGCCCCACCCCCAGCTCAGTGCTGCATCACTATGTGTCTAGATTACTGCAATAGCCAGCAGGTGGGTATGCCTTTCTCAAGTCTCATCCCATTTTAATCCATTCTCCATTTATCCAAAAAAAGTGATTTCCCAAAATGCAAGTCTGATCATGTCACCCCCTGCCCTACTCAATAAACTCCAAGGGCTTCCTATTGCCTCCAGCAGAAAATACAAAATGCTCTATTTGGCCTTCATGACCTAGCTTGTTCCTACCTTTCCTGTCTTCTTAAACTTTACTCTTTATTCTTTGATCTATTGACACTGGCCTCCTGGCTGTTCCACAAACAAGACAGTCCATCTCAAACAAACCCAAGAACTATATGAACACAATTGCAAAACACTTTTCCCACAAATAAAGTCAGCTCTAAACAACTGGGAAAATCTCAGTTGCTCATGACCATGACAATTCTACCTAAATGAATTTACTTATTCAGTGTCATACCAATTAAACTACCAAAAATTATTTTGTAGAGCTAGAAAGAATAACAAAATTCCTCTGGAAGAACAAAAGGTCCAGAATATCAAGGGAATTAATGAAAAGAAATGCAAGAGAAGGTGGCCTAGCCATACCACATCTTAAATTGTATTATAAAGCAGCAATCATCAAAACTACTTGTATTGGCTAAGAAATAGTGTGGTGGATCAGTAGGTTAGGTACACAAGACACAATCATCAATGACTATAGTAATCTACTGTTTGATAAATCCAAAGACTCTAGCTTCTGGGATAAGAACTCATTATTTAACAAAAACTGCTGGGAAAATTTGAAAATAGTATGGCAGAAACTAGGCATAGAGCAACATCTTACACCTTATACCAAGATAAAGTCAAAATGGGTACATGATTTAGATATAAAAGCTGATACTATAAGTAAACTAGGACAGCAAGGAATAGTTTACCCATCAGATATATGGGGAAGGGAAGAATTTATGACAAAATGAGATAGAGAACATTATGAATTGCAAAATGGATGATTCTGATTACATTAAATTGAAAAGTTTTTGTACAAACAAAGCCAATGCAACTAAGATTAGAAGGAAAGCAGAAAGATGGGAAAAAATTTATGGCCAGTGCCTCTGATAAAGGCCTCATTTCTACAATATATAGAGAACTGAGTCAAATTTGTAAGAATACAAGTCATTCTCCCATTGATAAATAGTCAAAGGATACCAACAGGCAGTTTTCAGATGAAGAAATTGAAGCTATCTGTAGTCACATAAAAATGCTCTAAATCACTGTTGATTAGAGAAATGCAAATCAAAACAACTCTGAGGTACCACATCACACCTATCAGATTGGCTAACATGACAAAACAGGGAAATGAAAAATGTTGGAGAAGATGTGGGGAAATTGGAACACTAATGCATAGCTGGTAGAGTAGTGAACTGATCCAACCATTCTGGGGAGCAATTTGGAACTATTCCCAAAGGGCTATAAAACTATGGTATAAAAATTTGATCCAGCAATACGACTTCTAGGTCTGCATCCTAAAGAGATCGTAAAAATGGAGAAAGGACCCATATGTACAAAAATACTTATAGAAGCTCTTTTTGTGGTGGCCAAGAATTAGAAATTGAGGGGATGTCCATCAATTGGGGAATGGCTGAACAAGTTGTGGTATATGAATGTAATGGAAAACTATTGTGGTATAAGAAATGATGAGCAGGTGGACTTCAGAAAAACGTGGAAAGACTTATATCAACTGATGCTGAGTGAAGTGAGCCTAACCAGGAGAATATTGTACACAGTAATAGCCACATTGTGCGATGACTAACTTTCATGGACTTGCCTCTTCTCAGCAATGCAAGGGTCTAAGACAACTCCAAAAGACTTATGATGGAATATGCTATTGAAGCATACTATTTGCACTCTTTTTCCCTTTTCTGTTTTGTTTCTTCTTTCTCATGGTTCCTCCCATTGGTTCTAATACTTCTTTATAACATGACTAATGTGAAACTGTTTGATATGAATGGATATATAGAACCTATATCAGATCAAATGCCATCTTGGGGAGGAGGGAGTGGAGAGAAGGGGAGAAAATTGACAACTCAAAATCTTATGGAAGCGAATGTTGAAAACTAAAAATAAATAAACAAAAAGACAGTCCATCTCTCAGATCTGGGAATTTTCCCTGGCTGTCCCCCAATGCCTGGAATACTCTCTCCTCTGCTCCAACTACTGACCTTCCTGGTTTCTTTTAAGTTCCAATTGAAATCCTACTTTCTACAGGAAGCCTTCTCTAACCCCCCTTAATTCCAGTTCTTTACCTCTTTTATTTTTTATTTATCCTGTATATAGCTTGCTTTGTATATATTTGATTGCATATTGCCCCCCCCCCATTAGCTTGTAAGCTCCTTGAGGGCAAGAATACGCTTTTGTGAATTTTTTGTATTCCCAGTGCTTAGCACAGTGTCTGGCTCACAGTAGGAACTTAATGGGTTTTTTAATTGAATTGAATTGGAGGCCCTGGATGCACTCGATGTCTTTGGATGATCTATGATGAATTTGTGCCATGGCAACTTCCCCAGCAGCAATCTCATGATGGTATTCTGGGACTTTTGCCTCCCTCCTATGGCACAGTGTCCTAGACAGTACTATTAACTGAGGGAACTTTTGATATTGTTTGCATGAGGCCAAAGTATTAGTAGGAGAAGTAGGAGTAGTAGGAGCATTAGTAGTGGTAGTTGTAGTAGTAGTGGTGGTGGTAGTAGTGGTAAAAGTAGTAGTAGTCATAGTTTTTCTCTTAGGATAGTCTTGCTTAATAGAAATTAATTATACATTTTTTTAAAAAAATCTTTTCCCCTTCATCACTTCTCACTATTTTGAGGGAACATTGCCCACAACCTTTTACTTTCTTCCTCTATACAATTGCACACATGATTTTATGTGTGAAATGAGTATGGCTGCCATATCTTTTAGCTTGGCAAAGTAATCAATTAATTGTTTGGCTAGGTGAGGTGGTTTTCAAACTTCTGATCTCCTCATTATGGCAACTGCTTTATGTCAGTTAAACTAACATAAGAAACAATGACAGTACTTGTGGATATCTGTTCCTTTATCCATTTCCCATTTTTTACATCAATATCTTATTTGAAGTGGTCATAGTGTAACTGTTTTAATTGAATACTATACCTTCTAGTTTTTATCCTACTTTTTGACTGTGCTTATTTGGATCTTTGTCCTAAGTCAATTACATGCAGCTGATATGGAAATGACTCACTAATTAGTAGTGAGTCATTTCCTCTCTATTAAGATGTAATCAATTTCATTTAAAAATAGCATTTGGTATTTGGTACTTGCTATGTCCTACACCTTCCAACACTGTTCTTGAAGTAAATATGCATGTTGTGTGGACATGGGGCTTCTACGTATTTTATCTTCTTACTTTCTTGATGAACCAGCAATACGTTGTAACTTACTTTTGCTGTCTGACTCCCTGCCTACTTTCATATTGAATTCACTGAGTATTAAAATATATTTAATTTAGAAGGTCTTATGAACTTCTCTGTAATATTTCTCTACAGCCTTAATCTTTGTGTAATAGTAATTAAGGTGGGACATTTTGTTGTTAACCTTTAATGATTCTGGCCTTTGTTTGAATGGGGCAGATAAAGTGGGATGTTTTTGTATTTCTCAGCACTGAGACAATTGGGAGTCATTGATTGATTTGTATCTGACGTGATATTGGGGGTGGGGAACTTTTCCATGCCCAGCCTGGGTGAGGTCGGGGCCCTCAGGGCCCTGAACAGGATATATAAGCACAGAGGTTGGTGTTCTCTCTCAGAACTCTGAGCCACAGCAGGAGTGGCACGACTCTGGGCCAGCTGTTGTAATGAGCTCCCCAGCTGAACACTCAGATGTTGATAACTATGAATTGTATTTGTTCTGTGATTTAGGGTGCTTGTTTTTTTCCCCTGAACTAAGTAAATGATGTTTGTAGTCTGGATTAAAGTAAGATTGTTAACCCCTTAATGTTGCTTTCCTTAGTAAAGCAGACCAAATGGACCTGGGCTTGCAGCGTTCTGTGAGCTGGTTGTTGTTGGTTTTACACCCCCACAGCAGCTGCTAGCTGGATTGTTGAAACACTTTGCAACAGATATTGGCATACATATCTGCAAATGCAAGTTATAATTATCTTCATGGTAATCTTTTTTGCAAATGTTGATCATAAGTCATGGAAAACAAGATGACCAACTGTCCCATGAAACATATTTCTTGTTGCCTTTGGATCATAAGAAAAAAACCAGCTCTACCAACTCCTTTTTCTTTTTTAAAAAAGCGTTTTATTTTTTACTTAACAGAAATCTATTTTCTCTCTGACCCTCCCCCTACTTCATTAGGAAAAAAAAGAAAAAAATTAATTCCTTGTTTCAAATAGTCATAATCAAAATAAATTCGACCATTGTCTATGTTCAAAAACATATGGCTCATTCTATACTCTAAATACATCAACTTCTCTGTCAGGAGGTAGACAACATTTTTTTGTTTTTGGTCCTCTGGAATGATGATGATCTTTGCATTGATCATAGTTCCTATAGCTCTCAAAACTCTTTGAATTTACAGTGTTGTAGTTATTGTATACATTGTTCTCCATGTTCTGCTTATTTCATTCTTCAACAGTTAATGAATGTCTTCAAAATTGTCCATTTTGCAGTATTGATGTTACAGTATAAATTATTCTCCTAGTTCTCTCTACTTCATTCTGTATCAGTTCATAAAAGAGTTTCCATGTCTCCTTGAAATAATACATTTTTCATTCCTTAGAAGAGTATTCTATCACATTTATATACCAGTTTGTTCAGGTATTCCCTTATTTATGTGAATCACTTTAGCTTCCAGTTTTTTGCCAACACAAAAAGATGCAATAAATATTTTTGTATATGTTTCATCTTTTCTTGGATCTCTTTTGGATAAAGGCCTAGAAGTGGTATATCTGTGTCAAAGGGCATGCACTATTTAGTTACTTTTTGTGTAGAATTCCAAATTGCTTCCAGAATGGTTGCACCCATCCATGAGTCCACTGACAGTACATTGATGCATCTGTTTTCTTTTTTTTCCTACAAATACTTTGCCCACTGGCTGGTTAACACCCATGGCTACAGTCCTGTTGCTCTGGATGGTTTTGCTCATCAGCAATTATGTCCTCATCTTCTACTCCTAGCTCATTAGCATAGTGCAATCCTGCTGGCTGGCTTCTCTTTGCTCCCTTTCTCTTTAGAGGTTTTTGAATAACAGTTTCCTTAGCTAGTCCCAATCCATTCCATTTTCATTTAGAGGTGGAGATGGATTAGGTGTGCTCTTTTGGGTGAAAAATGTCTCTGATTCAATAGGCAATCTTTTCTTCTTGCTTTTCTTTTGAACTGGAGCATCTGGATGCTCCAGGGGTTCATGAGTCAACTGTTCACTGTTGTCAGATGGCTGATGGCTTGTATCCTGAATGATGCTTTGTAGAGAGGCATTACCTAGTGCATTTTTTGCTTTGGGTTTCTTTTTTTTTGGACGACTAAGTGGAATGTCATCTTGCAGGGTACTTGGTACTGGTGGAACAGCTCTTGGCGGACGGGGGCTGAGTCCTTCTTGCAAGGGCCCAGGCTTCGGCCTCATGTCCCGTCCTGGAAGAACCTCCTGTGCAATCGCCGCCACTTTCCCTGAGTCCCCGCTTCGATCCAATCCACATCTCCCCTCCCTCCCCAGCCAGCCATGCTCTCTGGGGTGGGGGTGGGGGGATCTGGCCACTGAGAGGGAGGGGGTACATGGGCTTGGGGGATGAGGCCGACTCCCCACTGGGTCTCAGCAAGGGGCCGATATATCTGTTTTTTGCAATACCTCCAAAATTTGTGATTTTCCTTTTTTGTCATCTTTGCCAATCTGATAGGTGTGCAGTAGAACCTCAAAATTGCTTTATGTGACTTAGACATAAAAGGTCACATCATAAAATATGGAAAAGATTCCTGTCAAATCCATAGATAGAAGAAAAGGTTACAACCAAAAAAGGGATAGGATAATTTTAATAAAATATAATTTAAAATTTTTACACAAGAAATTCCCATAAAGTTAAGATTAAAAGAGAAACAATTAGCTAGAAAAAATCTTTGTAGCAAATTTCTCTAATAATGGAGTCGTTTACAGGTTGTAGTAGGAGCTGATTGAAATTTATAAATAAAAGCCACTCCCCATTGATAAAAGGTTTAAGGATATGAGTAGGCAATTCTCAGAGGAAAGGACTCAGACTATCTATAGTCATGAAAAAATGCTGCAAATCTTTTTTTTTTTTCTAAGTAGAAACCTCCCTAAATAGAAAAGCTTTTTTTTTCCTTTTAATTGTGTCTTCTTTAAACCTTCTGGCTTCATTAACCCCAAGCATGTCACTGTTAATGGGAGTCAATCTCTCAAATAGCATGCTGCCTGGAGGAACTTAAAAGTCCATTCTTTCTTCTTGTGTACATGTTGTATGTGTATGTGTGTATAGGAAACTTAGTTCTTCCTTCATTTCTGAAGAGGCTGGAGAGAAAAATCAGCAATACCTTAGCCCTCCCTAATTACTGAGTAACCAGACACTTGTCAGGATCCCATCCAAAACCATGGCTTCAGAATCAGACTTCTCACCACAAGCATTTCAGCCCAAAATAGATTCTCAGAAAACAAATGCAACTTCCCTTAATGACTGGAATTGATCAAAAGTAGAATGGCCTCTCTCGGGAGTTAGTGGGCTCCCTTTCACTGGAAATCTTCAAGCAAAGAATAAATGACCAATTGTTGGAAATGTTTCAAAGGGGGTTCTTGTTAGGTACATGGAATACTGAATAGTGTCTTAGGTCTTCTCTACAATAGCTGAGATACTATGAAGTCACAGGTAGGTACATTTCATCTGGGTATGAACAAATTAGATAGAAGATAGATAGATAGAAAGATAGATAGATAGATTAGGAAGATAGATAGATAGATAGATAGATAGATAGATAGATAGATAGATAGATAGATAGATAGAAACATAGATAGATAGATAGATAGATAGATAGATAGATAGATAGATAGATGGATAGATAGATGGATAGATAGATGGATAGATAGATGGATAGATAGATGGATAGATAGATGGATAGATAGATAGATAGATAGATAGATAGATAGATAGACAGACAGATAGAGCTGTCCAAAAAAGGAATTGGGTATTTTCAAGAAAGTGAGTACCCTGTCACTAAGGGATTTCAAGCAAAGAGTTCATGACCATCTGTCAGGGAATGCAACAAATTAGATATTCCCACATTGAGTGATGGTTTCAACTAGACCTTTAAGATTCCTTTTGAATCCCAGCTCCTCCTTTTGTTGTTGTTCTTACTGCCTCTCTTGGGAAGAAAATAACCATCAGAAAACAAGATGCAGGAATGAGAAGAGGAGAAACCAGATGTCAGGATAATCTGTAAACTAGATAACCAGCCTCTGAACAAATGAGTTATTTCTTCTCCTTCTCCTTCTCCTTCTCCTTCTCCTTCTCCTTCTCCTTCTCCTTCTCCTTCTCCTTCTCCTTCTCCTTCTCCTTCTCCTTCTCCTTCTCCTTCTCCTCCTCCTCCTCCTCCTCCTCCTCCTCCTCCTCCTCCTCCTCCTCCTCCTCCTCCTCCTCCTTCTTTTTGAGGTTTGTTTTCTTTTGTTCTCTGACACCACAGGAGATTTTCTCGATGTCCATGAAAAATGTAGCAAGGCACAGCATGGCAATTAGCATCCAAGGAAAGTTTGCATTTTTCAGCATGACTTGTAACAAATGTACTTACTGAAATAACACATGGTACTCTAGAGAATAGGGAACCGATTGAAACTTGAGCATTCAGTCCCAAGAATCAGCATTTATCCTGTTTCTTAGGGACTTTAATTTTCTCTGATCAAAATTGATACCTATAATTTCTTGTCAAGCTATTATTGTTCTTAGGTGGGTAAGAAAATTGGTTTCTCTTTTCTATTGGAGTGTTCAGGAGTGACTAACCTCTCTTTTTCATTTGGCCTGCAATAGAAGTGGGTATAAAAATGATAACCACAATGGAGCCACCCTCCAGCTAGATCCTGTCAAGGAGGAAAAGGTCTACAATTCTTTCAGTCAGTTTGATGAACAGGGAAATATTAAGAAATCCTTAAGTTTTGGGAGCTGGTTTCCCTATAAATAAGCACAAATCAAAAATGGATCTTTCTGTGGTGGGAAGGCTTATTTCAGAGTTGTTTCTACTCCCTCAGTTCTTCAAGGTCTGGCTCAATGCCCTCCGCTTGCTGACCCACAGGGTCCTGAAGCACTACAGGGTCATTAGCCTTGGAAACCCAACTCTTCAAATGCTTCTAGCTCTTGTATCTACCTCTCATGCCCTAATCACCTTCCCTCTTCCTCACAGATGAGATGGATAATGTATGGGAAACCATTTATTTACAAGGGAAAAAAATCCATAAGCAATTATGAAGGGGCACAAGATCAGAGGCACTAAAGTAATTGGGCTGGCAGTGGCTCAATAACATCTTATACATACGAGTTCCCTGGACCTTGGCCCACCCTCATGGTTTCTAACATAATCGTCTTGCTTGATTTGTTCCTTCTTCTTCCTAGAATGCTTTCTCTACCTGTCAGAGCAATTCTTGGTGCTTTAGGGGTCTACCCAGTTTCCAGTGCCCATGGCTGAGCCCACTGCTGAGTGAAAAAGTACATGAGAAAGAGGAATGTCTGTGCGTCTAGGTGCTCTCAAGTGAACAAGGGGAGTATCCCTTGATCCAAAGCAAATTCCTGTTGACATTGTAAATTCCTTATCCCTTAAAATCTTATTGTATCCCCATAAAGTTCCTAAGGATACCCTGATTTTTCATAGGGGATGAGGAATAAGGAAGAATCAAAGATGAATCAACTTGGGTGATGATGAGGGTGGCATTAATACAGAGAGGGAAATAACCATTTGATTTAATTAAATTTAGTAAGCATTCACCTAATGCCTACTATGTTCCAGGCACTGTACTTGGCTCTGGAGATAGAAGGATAAAAATTAAATGGTCCTTTTCCTTGGGGGGACCCATAGTCTAGCGGAGTGGGGGAAGAAAAACCAGACTGGGCCCTTATTCTTAGGAAGCTCACAGTTGGAGCAGGATGAGGGAAAGACAGCACCATTGGGGGGACCCCAGGATTCATATTTATGCCACATATACCAAATAGTATATGATCAAATGGTTAAAACAATAAACATTCAGATTGAGGGAAGTTGGCCTTTGGCTGGGATACTCAGGGGAGACCTCTATCTTCCACCTCTGGACCTTTTCCATGGCTGTTCTCCATACCTAAAGTATTCTCCCTTCCATTCTTGAACTCTTGGAATTCTTGGGTTTCTTTTCTTTTTTTGGAGGGGGGAAGGCAGGGCAATTGGGGTTAAGTGACTTGCGCAAGGTCACACAGCTAACAAGTGCGTCAAGTGTCTGAGGTCAGATTTGAAATCAGGTTCTCCTGACTCCAGGGCTGGTGCTCTACTCACTGCGCCACCTAGCTGCCCTCCTTGGTTTTCTTCAAAACTCAGCTCTGGTGGTACCTACTGCAGGAGGCCTTGGCTAGTCTTTGCTCTTACCAATGCCTTCCCTCTGAGATTACCTCATGTCTGATTTGTCTGTGTCTTGTATATCCTGACATATATGTCCCTATGGCCTCCTCTATTAGACTAGGGGAGCTCCTTGAAGTCAGGGACTGTTTCATATTTTTTGTCTTTGTATCCCCAGTGTCTTAGCACAGTGCCTGGCACATGGTATGTGCTTAATTAATGATTGTTGATGGATGGATGGATGAAGTGGGATGTAGAAGTCGGATTGGCTCTGGATAGCAGAGAAGCACTGAGTAGGCAAGAGATTAAAAAAGAAAAAGAGGTGAGTCACAGATGAGTAGAATCTTGAGGGTGAAAATCTGTTCTAAAAGAAGAAAAGGGGAAAAATAGAACTACCCCCAAGCTATGAGATCCTCAATACCGCATGCCAAAGACTCTACACCGTTGTTGCAATAATCTTCCATGAAGAGAAATTCAAAGGTCTGGCAATCCCTTTGTGATCTGCCTACAATTCATAGCTCTTCATATGCCAGTCTGACCAGGCTGCAAAGAGTCCCTGCAATGGGGTTGGCTCAAATCTGATAGAATAGTGAGAGATGGCTTGAGAGAGGAGGTATGGCATAAGCAGGAGGGCTTTTAAGGGCAGGTAGGATTTGGAGAGAAGGCCTTCCAGGCAAAGAGAACAGCATGAGTAAAGGGGTCAAGGCAGGTTAAGAGCACAAGTGTGATCGAATAGGGACAGCTAACTGGCTCAGTGGGTTAGTGTGCTAGGTCTGGAGTCAAGAAGACTCATCTTCTGAGTTCGAATTCAACCTCAGGCAAATCATTTAACTCTGTTTGCCTCAGTTTCCTCATCTGTCAAATGAGCTGGAGAAGGAAATGGCCAACCACTCCAGTATCTTCATCAAGAAAATTCCAAACGGGGTCACAAAGAGTTGGACAAAAAATTGAAAATGACTGAACAACAACAATGGTGGAACATAAAGAATGCACAATTTGGAAGCAGAGGATTGGATTCTAGCTCTAGCTTCTAGTCCTGGGTCTGTGGCCTGCTCTATGGCAGCAGGTAAGACATTTTATATTTCTTGATGTCTGTTTCCTCATCTGCAAAATGAGGGTATTGAATTAATGAGGCCTGACTGGGTCCAAATTCTATATTATTTTAATTCAATTTAGCAAGCATTTATTAGGCACTCACTGTAGACAGCATGACACTGTGGATAGAGGGCTGGCCTTAAAGGCATTTCTAATGCAAACTGGTTTTGGGACCCTGGCCAGGTTACTCACTCTCTTAGTTCCCTGGGTAGCTTTAGAAGGTTCTAAGTTGCCCTGGAACAATGAGTTTTTGTTATGATGATTATTGCCGTCACTGTCATTCACCAGCTTCAGGTGATTCTCCTGACACTATTTTACCAGACTGTGCAGTCATCTTACATTCTTCCTCCTTCACCTGCCCTTCCTTCCATTTTCTGTACTCACCTTTTGTTTTGTTTTTCTAATTTTATCTGGTTGGTTAATTCCCTGTGTGTACATATCAGTCTTTTTAGTCAGCTCCTACATTTCCTCTTCATTGATATCATGTCCTTTCGCATCTCAATGTAGTCCTGTAGCACATCTCCATGACTCCCACATCTTTAAAATATGATTGCCCAGGTTTTCCAATACCTTAGGATGTAATTAACTTAGTTCTGCTGGTTTGAACTTATTGAGAAACCAATGCAACAGTCCAGGTCCGGGTCTGGATCATAAATTTCCACTTGGACATCTTCAAATGGGTTGGCATATCAGCATTTCAAATTCAGTATGCTCTAAGTGGACCTTATCATCTTTTCTCCCTGACCCTCACGCAAATTCACCTCTTCTCCAAACTTTCCTGTTTCCATTTAGAGCTTCGCCATTTTTATAGTCTCTGAGTTTATTCTCTTTTCTCTTTCTCATCCCCATGTCTAATCAATTGCCTGACCTTATTGATTCTACCTCCACAACACATTTCACCTGCATCCCCCTTCTCTCCACTAATATGACTATCATCCTAGTTCAGACCTTCTTCATCTCTAGACTGGCTTATTCAAACAGTGTTGTAAATGTATTCATGGCTTTGATTCCCTCCTTTGCCAAAGCTATCCTCCACACAGCCACCAAAATAATTTTGTAGAAGTATGTTCGCTGCATCACTCTTCTGCCCAAGAAGATTTAGTAGCTCCTTTGCTTATTTTTAAAAATAAAATTCTATTGCTCTCTTCTGTTTTTATATAATCTCCATTTTCTAGTACATTTATGTGAGGTCCCTTCCCCAATCCACCCGGAGGGCCATTCCTTATTACAAAGATTTTTCCAAAAAAATTTAAATAGAAAAAAAAACTGTTGAGCAAAACTTAAAATATTAACAAATCCTTACATTGTCTGCACTGTTGCACACCCATGAAGAGGAAGGAAGAGAGGCACATCCTCATATCTCTTTGTGGGGGCCAAATATGGCAGGGTGATTACGATTCTGTAACATTTGTTTCAATTCTGTTGTTCTTGCTCTTTCTGTTTCCAGTTTTATAGTTGTTTATATCAGAGTCCAGCGAAGTTGGTAACTTTGAACAGCTCTGCCTCACTTCAATCCAATTAACTCATAAGTCAAGACATCACCTTCCTGACATCACTGGCCTTCTTTGAGAATCAAGGACGAGCAAGTCGTTTACATGGGGCAGCTAGCTGGCTCAACAGATAGACTGGCAGGCCTAGAATCAGGAAGACTCATCTTCATGAGTTCAAATCTGGCCTCAGACACTTCCTAGCTGTGTCATTCTGGGCAAGTCACTTAACCCTGTTTACAACAGTTTCTTCATCTGTGAAATGAACTAAGAGAAGGAAATGGCAAACCACTTCAGTATGTTTGCCAAGAAAACCCCAAATGAGGTCATGAAGAGTCAGACATGACTGGAAAACAATTGAACAGAAGTTATCTATACATTGTTTTATTCATCATCAGTATGTGTAAGTCTTTCCATACTTCTCTGTATTCTTCATATTCATGGTTTCTTACAACTCAACAATATACCATTGTGTTAAAGTACCACAATTTGTTTAGCCATTCCCCAATCGAAGGCTGTTTATTTTGTTTTCAGTCCTCACTGCTGCAAAAAATGCTGAGATGTATAAAATATATATACATATATACATATACATATATATATATACACACACACATTTGAACCCTCCCCCCACCCGCCCCCCCCATTGGCTTCCTTGGGGAGGATCTTTAGGGCAAAGGCAATGAGCATTTTAGTCATTATCTTCACATAATTACAAATTGCTTCCCAGAATGGTTAGCTAACAACTAATTAGTGTCCTTGCCTTTTCAACAACGCCTCCAATAAAACTATATCCATCTGTTTTTTAACTGTCAATGTGCTGGTTGTGAGGTGAAGCCTTAAGTAATTTTGATATGTGCTTCTGTTATTGTTAGTGGTTTGGAGCAATGCCAATAGGATAACAAGGGATGGGATCAACTGGGGTATGGGGGATTTTAAAAGTCCTTGCATTGACTATCTCTGATTTAGTGTTTGATTACACACACACACACACACACACACACACACACACACGCATGCAAATGCACATACAGACATCATCTATATAGACATATACATATACACACATATGTGGAAGAATTACAAATTATTAAGAAGATATTAAAGATTGCTCAAAATCCTTGCCACCTCTAGGATAAAATGCACATCCTCAGCTTGATATTTAAAAGCCTATCACATTCTGCCTCCAGCCTACATTTCTAGACTTATTTTACATACCTCCCCTTCACACCCTACATTTCAGCCAAACCTTCTTACTTGTGATCCACTAAACTTTGTTTTGGATAGATTGTTCCCTTTCTCATGTGACACGAAGCCTTTCCTTCCTTCTCCCTGTGTGGGACAACAGACCACTGACTCAAATAAAAAAAACAGAGGTGACTCAGCTTTTTCAAGGTAGAAATAAAACAGAAGCTTTATTTGATCAAGTCTCGCAAGAATTGGGCATCTCCCACTACCAGGGCGGAGATGGTAGTGAAGAGAGGCAAGGGGGAGAAGGCAAGCAAGGGGATATATATCCTTGTACAAACAATTCTAAGAAATCCCACCCCAGAGGCTGGACCTCTGTCCCCATTTGCGGGGACAGATGGCCTCACAATCTAACCAAGAATAAGTTTACCCAATACCAGCACAGAAACTACAGAATTACCTTATAAGGAAACTTTAATGTTAAGATGGCAGTTTGTGAGTAGGCTAGGGGAGGGGGAGAGGGGAATACCACCTGATTTCCCCAAAATCATATGATTTACAGGAAAATGAAACTTAGGCCTAGTGAGGTCCACATCCTAACTAAATTTGTACTATTTGAGTATAACTTTGCCTGAGTTATTCATAGGGAAGCTTTCACAATCTTGTATTCCATTCACAACTGAGGTGACATCTACAAATCTAAAGAAGGGGGAGAAAGACATTCCTAAAGGCTAAATAATCAGATTCCCACAGACTCAAATGTATCCTATTTCCCTTTTCTCTAAATATTGATTCTCAAACATTAATAATACACACACACACACACATATATATATGTATATATATCTATATATCTATCTATCTATATATATCTATATCTATATATCTATATATCTATGTCTATCTATATCTATATATCTATATCTATATATACATATATCTATATATATATGTATATATATGTATATATATGTATATATATATGTGTATATATATGTGTATATATATATATATATATATATATATATATATATATATATATATACCCTGTGAAGTCTTCACTACTTCACACATCCCCCTAGCCGTTAGTGTTCTCTTCCTTCTCAAACTGTCCCATATGAGCTAAGAATGGTGGCTCCTGTCTGTAACCCACACTATTAGGGATGCTGAGGCTAACACTTGCAGATCACTTGATCTCAGGAGTTCTGAGCTACAGAGGGGCTAAACTGCTGGAGATATCTGCATTAATCAGCATTAATGTTGTGAAACCAAAGGAAGGGGATACCTAAGGATGAATGGAATGGAGAAGATCATGAGGTGCTGCTACACATCCAGCCTGAGAGAGATGGGGAGATCTAGTCTTTCAAAGAAAATCATGTATATTTAAATTAGTTTGGTTACAGATAAATATATTCCCCTGGTAGAAGATAAGCTATTTGAATGCCGGGATTGATTTTAGTTTTGCTTTTGCATCCCTGGTAATTAACACAGGATCTTACACAAGACAAGAATTTAGATAAATGCTTGTTAAGCTGAATGAACAATTAGAGTGATCTTTTATTAAGTCTTCTTCTTACCCTCAAATGCAGAGGGAAGGAGGGATGATGGCCTATTTCTTGTTGGCTAAGACTGTTGTGGAACTGAAATTAATTTGAATTATCCTCTCCACTCCAATCTGAAGCCACTTGAGTTAACTTTTCCACCTCCATACCACTGCAGCAACTAAGGCTGTAGTGAGTCAGGAGGTGGTGCAATTTACTAGATGCAGTCTGAGTTAACTTTGTTCCCAAGTAGATTAACCTGAAACCCAGCTGTTGGCCTGTGGGGCAAGGAATATATAAGGGCTACTCCGTGTTTTGATCAGGGAGATTTTGTCAGCTTCTTGTTTCTCTTTGGGCTATTTCTATTTGAAAGCAACCAAATGTGTTTTTAGTTAAATACTTGCTTCTCTGAACCCTAGGCTCTGAATGTGGTCCATTGTATCAGAAAGTGGGCACACCTCCTAAGACAGCAGTTCATTACTAGCCTCAGCTCATCCTCCATACATTATTCTTCTAAGACTTTAACTCTCTTTCATTTTTAAAGCCTTTGCTTCCATGATCTGTGCAAGTATTTTTTTTAAATCTAACTTCTTTGATGAATTTCTCAAGCAACATCAGTCTCTTTAGGTAACTCTCCTTTCGCTCTTCCTCTGAGTAATTTTTTATTTGTGTTTTTTTGAATTTGTCTTGAAAGCTTGTGACTTCTCGGGCCAACTTTTTTCTATGAAATATTATAACATTGAAGTCTAACTATCCTTTTTCTGAATGTCCTTAAAATCTATTCTCCCCAAATTTAGGGTATGTCTGACTATGCCTGGTTTTTCTATCCTTCCCAATAAGGAACTCTGTGATTCATGTAGTCACTTGTCCCCAGGTTTGTAATTGAGCAATCGATTTCTTCTTGCTAGTCAGAAGTAGGCAGGAAATAACAGTCCCCCTTTTCAATTCTTCTATCTTTTCAAGGCTGAATTTATCATTAGGGCAATTCACAAATGTATGAGTTCCTCTGCTCCAGCAAATCTTCAAATAAAGGTCCCATCACTACAGTATTATATTTTCATACCCAACTTGTCACTCATTTCTTAAGTTCTACATCTAGTAAGCCCTGGCTGTCTGGTCTATAGTATACCCTCTAAAATTTGTCTTCTGTTTTTTCCTCCATTGAGCTTCATCTAAATCTCTTCAGGGAGTTTTCCCCATTGGGTTCCCAGATTTCCTCAAGTGAATATAAATGCTTAAAAATATATGTCATCCCTCTGTGTGTTTTGATTCTTTGGAATAAGGTATCCCCATCCAGTCATGAATCCTATATTGCTACCACTAATAAGGTCAAATTTGTGTCCTTGCATTAAAATTTCAAGTTCATCTTGTTTATTCCTCATACTTTGTGTATTTGTTTATTGGCTCTCCTAGTAGACAATGTCTCCTGAATTGCAGGTCCCCTCTTCTGCTCTCCTTTTCCCTGTATAATACCTGTTCATCTTTGGTTCCGAATCTATTTTGTAAATGAGTAGTTTTCTTTTTTCCTATCTCTGTGTCCTTTTTTAAAGCCCTCTGATTAGATTCCTAAGATTTCAAGCAAATATTCTTCTTCTGGCCCTTGTTAGGTAATTCCATCCTCAGGCAAGAGCCCACCATTCTCTTCTTAGATAATATTTCATTCTCTCCCCCAATTAGAGGTTAAAATATTTCTTTCACATTTTTTTAAAAAAAGTTTTGTGTTCCAAATTCTATCCTTCCCCCTTCCCTGAAACAGTAAGTAATTAAATATAAGTTATATGGGTGCAATCATGTAAGCCATTTCTATATTAGTCATTTTGTATAAGAAAACTTGAGAAAGACAGAGAAAGATAGACAGAAAGGAAGAAAAAAAGAGAGAAAGAAAATGAGGATGCTTCAGTCTATATTGAGACAATATCAGTTCTCTCTGGAGGTGGATATCGTGTTTCATCATGAGTCCTTTGGGATTGTTTTGGATCATTATATTACTGAGAATAGCCAAGTCATTCACAGTTCTTCATCACACCATATTGCTACTACATACAATGTTCTGGTCGTGCTCGCTTCACTTTGTATAAGTTCGTGTAAGTCTTTCTAGGTTTTTCTGAAAGCATCTTGCTTGTCATTTCTTATAGCACACAATAATATTCCATCACAATCATATACCACAACTTGTTCAGCCATTTTCCAATTGATGGGCATCCCCTCGATTTCCAGTTCTTAGCCATCACAAAAAAAAAGAGCTGCTATAAATATTTTTGTACAAAAATGTCCTTCCCTCTACTTTTTTATCCCTTTGTGATACAGACCTAGCAGTGTTATTGCTGGTTCAAAGGGTGTGCGCAGTTTTAAACCCCTTTAGGCATAGCTCCAAATTTCTCTCCAGAATGGTTGGATTAGTTCACAACTCCACCAACAGTGCATCAGTGTCCCAGTTTTCCCCACATCCCTTGCAACATTCAACATTTTCCCTTTTTTGTCATATTAGCCAATCTGATAGGTGTGAGGTGCTACCTCAGAATTATTTTAATTTGTACTTCTCTAATCAATAGTGATTTAGAGCATATTTTTAATATGACTATAGATAGTTTTGATTTCTTTGTCTGAAAACTGCCTGTTCATATCCTTTTACCATTTATCAATTGGGGAATGACTTGTATGCTTATAAATTTGACTCAGTTCTTTATATATTTGAGAAATGGAGCCTTTATCAGAGCTATTTGTTGCAAAATTTCCCTCCAGTTTTCTACTTTCCTTATAATTTTCATTACATTGGTTTTATTTGTGCAATGTTTTTTTTTTAATTTTGTATAATCAAAATTAGCTATTTTACATTTCGTAATGCTCTCTATAACTTGTTTGGTCCTACATTCTTCCCTTATTTATAGATCTGATAGGTAAACTGTTCCATGAAGATCCCATAATTCTTCTACTTTAAGCCATGGTATAGAAATACTTGTCTTATTCTCAGGTTTCATGCTTTCCATAGTAGTTTTTCTTTTCTCATCTTCCACACTCTGATTTCTCTCTTCTTTGCAGCAAAGGACTCTACCTCATATTTTGCTGAAAATACTAAGGTCATTCACTGTGAGCTCCATCTTCTCCTATAGCTTACATCTTAAAGCCCAATAATATGATCTTCTTCCTTGCCTCCCTCCACTTTATCCTTATCTCCTTTGCTTCAGTCTCTGATGGTAGGGGTGGCACATCTCTTCCTCAAGGTCAACCCTTCTATTTGTGCCTTTAATCTCACCCTTTCACATCTCTTCCCATTTCTTTTTGTTATCAATAATCCTTTCTGTATTTCTCTTTTTCTGAAGTTCCATATCTTATTATCAAAAGACTTCTGCATAGTTATAAAAATTCCCAAGTCTTCTCCATCCTCAAAAAGCAAAAGTTCAGTTGACTTTATCATCCCCTTGAGATATCATCCTATATCTCCCTACCTTTTCATAGCCTGTCTCAGAAGAGAGATCATTTTCTTACTGAGCTATTTACTTCCAAAATCTGTCTTGTCTTCTGAATCCCTTAACTTTAATGAGCAGCAATGCCAAAAAAATGCCACCTATGTCCCAAAAGGCTTTTGGTTTTTGTTTGTTTGTTTTGTCTTGTTCAGATCTTCCTAATTCTTAGCAAGGCTCTGTAGGTTGTTTCTAGGTACCAATCTGTCCCCACATTGATCACCAGGCATGAGGAGTTGTGGTCAAGTTTGACAAATTTGGGCAACGTTTGGCAAGTTTATGCTCTGTTCACATGTCCTGGAAAGGTAGGAAAAGTCTCAATTGTTGAGTCATTTGAAATTGCTACCTTAATAGATACCCCTCTCTCCCTTGAGTTTGATATAGAAGAAAAGTCCACCAAAGTCCTGAAGCCCTTATTAATTTTGGTATTTCCCAATGTCTCACAAGAAAATTTCCTTGGCCCTAGATACTTTGGGAATACATATGGGGGCTAATTCATTCAGGAAGATTATTTTTCAGATCTTGTTGAACTTGACAGCAAGGACAGCATGGAGTCCTGAAGTTGCAATTGGAGTTCCTGTGATCAAATCACAGCTTTGTCATTTATTATTTGTGTCATATAACTTCTCTCAGCCTCAGGAGCATCATGTATAAAAAAATGTTGGACTGGATTTTTCCCATAGTCTCTTCCAACTCTAAATCTATGATCCTATAATAGGGTAGTGGCCAAACATCTATTAATGTCCAATGCAAGGTAAAGCAGGTTGCAAAGGGGTTGTTCCTTTAACAAGAACTTATTAAGCACCTTATTCTGCTTGACTCAGGGAAGATACAAAGATGAATGAGAATAAAACCCTGTCTTCATTAAGCTTATAGTCCAATAGAATAATTATATGTGTACTTGTACACACTCTCTCACACACACAATTCAAAATCATAAGAGTCTAAGAGAAAATGCTGTGTGAGCTTTGAGGAGGGGAATATCATATTTATCTTCAGGAGGAGCAGTCTGGTAATGAATGAGTTGGGGGAGGAGGCATTTATTAAATCCTTCAAAATACAAAAGCAAAAACAATTCCTGCTCTGAAAGAGCTTACATTCTAAAGGGGTGAACAATACCTATAGAGGAGTGTGTAAGATTGAATCATTCAAGGGCTTTCCTGAAATAGTGATCTGGGTGAGGTAGTCAGCCGTGGAGATGAAGGGTGGGTGGAATAGAATCATGCCTGACCTTGAAAAGGAGTAGGCAGGGGAAGGCTTCAGTGTGAGCAGAGATGTGGAAGTGGAAAAACACAGGGAGGGGGTATTACATGGCTGTTAAGTAAATCCTTTTGGCAAAAAAGTCTGTGGAGAGGGTTGTATGAGGCCAAAAAAGCATTTGTGGTTCCAAATATTGGACGGTCTTGATTGCTAGGTTAATTAGAATAGAATTTATCCTGCAACAAGTGGAGAGCCATTGAAATGCTCTGAATGGAAGTACTCAAGGTGAGTTGGGTAAGGGTGTAAGACGGATTGAATGGTGAGACAGAAAATAGGGAAGCCAATTCCCAGGCTGTTTCAGAAGTCCAGGCAGATGGCAATGACGGATTGGACTGGGGTGGTTACCTGCAGGAATAGAGAGGACCAGACCTGTATGAGAGGCTAGAAAAAGCTACTTAGGACCAGATTAGATATGAAAGGTAAGGGAAGGCAAAGATAGCAAGTAGTAGGGAGCTAACTTCTCAAGGTCTCCATAGTTAAACATGTATCTCATTCTTAAGAAATATTCAATTGGCTTTTTAAAATCCTATGGACCAAAAAATCCTACCTTTCACTTTAAAGGACATGCAATCATTCTGCAAGAACATTTGTATTCAAAGATGTTCTCCCGTTAGGGAGAAAAACGCTTAATCTCTGATAAAGTATATCCCTAGGTCTTTCAGGAATTTATCTTGCTCACTCCATGAAGTGGAGCTGATTTTTTTCTATCTAAAAAGCCAAGGTGTTAAGAAGTCTTTGCAGATTTTCTAACACAAAGCTCTTCAACTTTTCCATCCCTGTGGTCCAGGGACCTGTCTAGCATTAATTTTCTAACTGGGTGACTTTCTGCTTGCTTTTCCATGCTTAGCTAATTTGAGATGCTCATTTTAACCTTCTTAGGGCAGAATTCCTGGGCATAGGCCACTGCCAGAAATATGGACTTAGTTAAGATTGGCTCATAGATTTACTGAATGTCAGAGGTGGCAGAAAAAAGGAAAGGACTGTGGATTTAGAATTAGAAGGTACTTTAGAGATCATCTATTACAGGTGTTCTTAACCTCTGTTGTTTCTTAGACTGCTTTGACCAGCTGGGGAAGCCGTTGGACTTTTTCTATGAATCATGTTATGTGCGTGTGTGTGTGTGTATGCATATATATAATATATATATATATATATATATATATATATATATATAATATTATAAAATACATAGGAAACCAATTTACTGAATTAGCTATCCAAATCATCATCATTGTCGTCGTCATCATCATCGTCATCATCATCATCATCTAAAAAACCAGTTCATGGACCCTAATCTAGTCTAACCGTCTCAATATACTTGCCAAGGTCACATAGGTAGCAGATGTTAGAGTCCATTGCTGGGACTAAAAGAGGCTTTACAGAAAAATTGTAAGTCCCAGTCGATGCTGAATGACTTAATGAAAAAAAAAAACATTTATTAATACTTACTATGTGCCAGGTATGGTATTGAGCAACTAGGTACACAAACACAAACAAATAAGATACTGCCTGTCCTTAAGGAGCCTACATTCTAATAAGGAAAAACAACAGATAGAGTGATGGAAAGTCAAGTCAACAAGTATTTATTAAGCAGCTATTATATACTAGCCATTGTGCTAAGCACTAGGAATACAAATACAAACAGAAAGACACTCCTGCCCTCAAGAAACTTACATACTAATTGAGGAAGACAACACATAAAAAGAAGCTGAAAGGCGGCATGAAAAGGGGAAAAGGTACCTGGCTATGGTGGAGAAAATCCAGAGAGTCAAGAGTACAACCCATAAAGGAATGGAGACAGGTCTGGCCTGGTCCCTTTCCTTAAAATGGAGGTTCTGGGAAGAACTGACCAATCAGAGAAAGAGGCCACAGGGTTCAAGTGAACGTCCAGTATGAGAAGGCTGATGTTTGTCTATCTGTCATTTGTGAACACACCTGACCTGCAATACCCCTTGCCACGTAGTACAACAGTAGTCAAGAAGCCCTGACCTCTAACAGAATGTCTGGATTTACAGACATCTGATGGTCTTTCATAAGATTTCCTCATGGCAATACTGGAAACATGTGGAGCTAAAGCAAAAGAGATACCCACCATCTGTGGCAGAAGAAAAAGAACCTTTTCATTTGTGGCCAAGGATTTAGAAAAGGAAATTGGAAAAAAGAGTGACTAGAGTTGCAGGACAATGGGCATAACCTTTCCAGGAATGGAAATGGTTATGTTAATTTGAATGCTGCTCTCAAAGCTAGAGTTGGAAAGTAGAGGGAAAGCCGGATACATGTGTGGTGCCATGGTACAGAAATAAGATTGTGGATCAATCAGAAACCCAGAATCCCAGGTTTGGAGCTTAAGTGCTAGAGTAGAACTGGAGTGGGATACACAGGCAGTAATGCATAAAAGGAAGACATCCTTTCATTTTTTTTAAAGAGAAAACCACATGGCTTAAATGGAGATACTCAAGGAAACATGGAGGAGGAAACCTGGGCAAGAATAGAAAGCTAATAGGGTACCATGCATCTCCCACCCTCTCTCAAACTGGGGCAACAGTTGACTGCTCCAAAAAAAGGTCAGTCTGATGATCTCTTCCCCTCTTTCATCATCCGCACTCTTATAGGAATAAGGGACCATGGCTAGAGCATGAGCAGCTTAACAGAAGAAAGACTACATGTACAAAAAATATTATAGCAACTCTTTTGGTGGGGGCAAAGAATTGGAAATTGAGAGGATGCCTATCAATCGGGGAATGGCTGAATAAATTGTGGTATATAAATGTAATAGAACACTATTGTTCCATAAGAAATGATGAGCAGGTGGATTTCAGAAAAACCTGGACTTACATGAACTGATGCTGAGTGAAGTAAACAGAACCAGGAGAACATTGCACACAGTAACAGCAGCTCTGTGTGATGACCAGCTTTGATAGACTTAGCTCTTCTCAGCAATACAGTGATCCAAGACAATTCCAAAAGACTCATGATGGAAAATGCCATCCACATCCAGAGAAAGAACTATGGAATCTGAATGCAGATTGAGGCATACTATTCTCTCTCCCTTTTTTTTTCTCATGGGCTTTCCCTTTTGTTATGATTCTTCTTTCACAACATGACTAATGTGGAAATATGTTAATATGACTGTACTTGAATAGCCTATATCAGATTGCATGCCTTCTTAGGGAGGAGGAAGGAGGGAGAAAAAAATTTGGAACTCAAAATCTTATAAAAGTGAATGTAGAAAACTACCTTTACATGTAATTGGAAAAAATAAAAAAACTATTAAATGGGGGAAAATAAAAATAAAAAAGAAGAAAGATTAGTGTCTGAAAAAAAACCCAGAAGTTTTTCTAGACTTGGTCCCTGCCTCCAAGTCCAGAGTTCTGTATCTAAATGATAAAGATCATTTAGTCTACCCCCTCATTCTACAAATTCAGAAACTGAGGTGTAGAGAAGTTATATGACTTGCCCAGGGTCACCCAGGTGGTGTCAGAAGCAGGATTTAAGCCCAAATCTTCCTCATGTTTGAGCTGGGTATTTTCTTTTATTTTATATTCCTTATTCTGAATTTAATAAACATAAAAAATCCACATGCAAAATAGAAAAGAAAAAGAATATTAGGTGAATAGATAATTATTACATATAGACTCCATTTTAAAAAATATAAATCAAACATGTTACTTTGAGAGTTGTCCTGACCATCTATGGTTGTTTTTGAATTTCATTCAGTTCTTTTCTGTACATTAAAAAGTTTCAATAACCCCTTATTATTTCTTTTTTTTTATGCCATTGAAACTCACTCCTCATCCCATATAAAAAAGGGAAAACAACATAATTCTTGTAACAAATAAATGTAGTCAAGCAAAGCAACTCCACATATTTACTATGCCCAAAAAACCATATAATTTGATCTCAGTCTTGAGGGAGCCAGGAATCTCGAGACAGAGATGAAGAAAAAGAGCATTCTAGTCTTCTCAAACATCTCATGCAAAAGCATGGAGATGGGAGATAGAAAGTTGTGTATGAAAGACAAAGCAAAGCAGGCTAGTATGGCTAGGTCATAGAGTGCATAATGTATATCATGGGATGTTAGGAAAGAGCCAGGTTTATATGACTAATAGAGTAGTATATGTTTGATCCTGAAGCTAATAGAGAGCCAATTGAGTTTATTGAAGGTGTATCAATATGGGGTTAGGGGAGGGGTTGACCTGATCAGATCTTTGTGTTAGAAAAATCATCTTGGCCGCTGTGTGGAGGATGGATTGGACTGGGGAGAAATTGGTGGGGGGAAAATAGGCTATCAAAAGAGTCCAGGTGAGGGAAGATGAGGGGAGAGGGAAGATGACATATAAGAGCTATTATGAAAGTAGAAGTGAAGAGATCAGTGATTTGATTGGCTGTGTGAGATGAATGAAAGTGAAGAGTGGAAGATGACGCTGAAGTTGTGTGTTTGGATGATAGCAAGAATAATGGTGTCCTTAGCAGTGATATGAAAGTTCAGGAGAAGAATGGGTTTGGGGAAAAGATAATGTATTAAGTTTTAGAAATGTTGAGTTTGAGATGCCTATAGGACATCCAGTTTAAAATGTCTGCTAAGCAGTTGGTGCTTTGGGACTGGAGCCTAGCAGAAGATATAAATCTGGGAGTCATTTCAATGGAGGAAGCTAGGTGGTTCAGTAAATAGAGTGCTGGGCCTCCAGTCTAGAAAACCTGAATTCAAATTCATATTTTCAAGAAATGAAATGAATGAAATTTTCAACAACATTTTACTTAATTGTAATATTAACAAATAACATCTTCAACATGACTTCCATCATTTGTGACACAAAGGTAGATGAGCTTTGCAAGATTCACATGAACTTGATGCACATTGCTGTCAATTTTAGCACATTCACTCTTTATGCGTTCAATTAAGTGTGTTGCATCTGTGATTTTCATTGAGTACACCTTCTCCTTTAGCATACCCCCAGAAAAAGAAGTCAAGGGGGCTAAGGTCTGTTAATATACCAAATATTTCAAAATATGCATTTTTTCATATGTGTCCAGACTTTAGGGACACCCTGTAAAGAAGACTGCCAAAACAACAAAAACTAGGGTCTTTTAATCGGGGCTAGGGAATTGAAATTTGGGTCATCACACAGCACCAGGGTACAAGAATGCCCAAGAGGGCAGAGAGGGAAAGGTTTCAATAACAGGAAGGGAATCTCAGAAAAGGCACAGCCTGGGAATCTGTTACATAAACTTTTGCATAACAACCTCAAGTCTGTAGAGAAGGCTGGGGGGCAGCTTGGAAGTGGTAACATCTGGTCAAAGTGGTGAGCTCCTTTTGTTTCTTCTCTTTTTTAAAACTGGTTTTGATTGACCTCAGGCAATTTGAAATTCTGGGATCCTCAAGCAGGGTCAGCAGCTCCACTGAATACTTTCTACAATCTATATTTCAATAAAATTGCTTTCCTTTGTCATCGTATATATTTGGCTTTACGCATTTCAGTCAGTTGATAAACATTTATTAAGCACCTACCATATTTCGCCATGTATAAGACGCACTTTAATTTTTGGGCCCAAAATTTGAAAAAAAAATGTATTACATAAAGTTATGGAACTCAAAGTTTTATTCATCTGCTCATAGCTTTTGGGCATCTTTTGGGCAAGTCTGGTGCATGTACGCATGCGTAGTCCATTCTGTTTCATGAACCTGAAGTACCAGTTGTGTCCTCCTTTGAAATCAGTAAATTCTTTTTCATCAGCAATTCTTCTTGCCTCATGCTGAACCATCTTTGTGGACACAGGAATTCCAATTGCCCTTTGCTCTTCAATCCTTATCTTCAATTCACTCTCTAAATCAGGCCATTTTGCTGACTTGCCTCTCATGGCCTTCTTCTGCCGTGGCATTTTCAATAGGGTTTCTTCCTCCCATAGCCAGTCTTGGATTGTTTTCTCAGTTGGAGGAGGACCTAACTTACGTTCAGAACATGATTTCCATTCACTTTTGCAAACTGGATCACTTTTAACTTGAATTCAGCACTGTATGAAAATCTTTTCTGAGCCATTTCTGGGTAGAATGTGGCAAAACATAACCTAATATACTGGTAACAAATGCGAAACAATGAGCATGAAGATAACAAGTGCAAAAAAGCGGGAAAGGCAAGTAAAAAAATCTACCACCACTGTATAAGACGCACCCAGTTTTTAGACCCCAAAGTTTTCAAAAAAGGGTGTGCCTTACACATGGGGAAATATGGTACTATGTGCCAGGTGCTGTTCTTAGTGCTGGGGATAAAAGGCAACAAAACAGTCCTTGCCTTCAAGTAGCTTATGGTCAAATGGGGGAGACAACAGGCAAATAAATATGTACAAATAAGCTATATACAGGAAAAATAGGAAATAATTTAGAGAAGGCAGGCACTAGAATTAAGAGGGTAGGAAAGGCTTCCTATAGAAGATAGGATCTTAGTTGGGCCTTCAAGGAAGACAGGGAAGCCAATAGGTAGAGAAGAGGAGAGAAAACAATCCAGGCACAGGGGCTGCTCAGTGAAAATATCCAGAGTCAGAAGACAGGAGTGTCCTATTCCTGGAACAGCAAATAGACCAGCATTTCTGGATCTAACAGTACATGGGAAGGTGGAAGAAGATTGGAAAAGTAAGAAGGGGGCAGGTTGTTAAGGTCTTTTATTTGGTCTTGGAGGTTATAGTGAGAGAAGGGATGAAATGCATTTATTAAGAGCCTACTATGTGCCAGGCATTGTGCAGAGCACTTTACAAATATTTTATTTGATCCTTACAACAAACCAGGGAAGTAGGTACTATTATTTTCTCTATTTTACAGGTGAGGAAACTGAGGAAGACAGAAATTAAGTGACTTGTAGGGTCATATAGCTGCTAAGTGTCTAGGGCTGGATTTGCACTGGTATCTTCTGGTCTTCAGGTCCAGAGCTCTATCCACCATGTTACCCAGCTGCCTCTGAAGGAAGACTTCACCATACTGCCGGAGGAATCTAGACATACACCTACAGAAAAGTTTAAGAACCTTGACCTAGAGATATGTCCCAAATACATTCTCTGTGGAAGATGATATCAGTAGATGGACAAGAGTGTCTCCAGATGAGGAGGTGTGGATGACTGGCAGTTTGATCCCCCTAAAGCCATCATGCTTTTGAACGAGATCATAGGAACTCTGAATACCTGAAGTATGGGAGCCGCTGCCCTGTTTCACTTGGGCCAAGGAGGGGCGTCATGCAGTTACATGCTTATCAACCTCTCATTTTGCTCATTAGAACCAATTAGCTCCTGGTCGGCTTCGTTAAGTAGGAGCTGGGCTTTAGGAAAGCAAATGGCATTAGTGAGTCCCCAGCTTTCTTCAGAGTCAGAAGTAGGGACAGAAGAGAGATTATGGATGGAGGACGGGGGAGAGGAAGGAGGGGAAAGGAAAAAAAATTCATATAACACTTATTATGTGCCAGGCACTGTGCTAAGCACTTTTTTAACGTAAGTAGTATTTTATTTTTTAACTACATTGAAGATAATTTTAACATTCATTTTTATAAGATTTTGAATTCCAAATTTTTCTCCTTCTCTCCCTCTCCTCTCTCCCTTCCCCCTTCTCCAAGACAGCGAGAAATCTAATATAGCTTGTATACGTGCAATCACGTTAAACATATTTCCACATTAGTCATGTTGTAAGAGAAGAAACAGAACAAAAGGGAAAAAATCATGAAAAAATGAAGAAAGTGAAAATTATGTGCTTCAATCTTCATTGAGATTCCATCAGTTCTTTCTCTGGATGTGGATAGCTTTTTCTATCATGAGTCTTTTGGAATTACCCAGAATCATTGTACTGCTGAGAAGAGCTAACTATCACAGCTGACCATTGCACAATGTCACTGTAACTGTGTGCAATGTTCTCCTGGCTCTGCTCACTTCACTCTGTGCTAAGGACTTTTAAAAATATTTTCATATTTATCCTCACAACAACTCTGGGAGGTGGGCACTATTATTATCATCCCTATTTACAGATGAGGAAACTGAGGTTAATAGAGGTTAAGTGCCTTACCCAGGGTCACATAGCTATTATATGTCTGAGGCCAGGTCTACTGTGCCCCTAGAGATGTGGGTGGGGGAATAAGGAAAAGTGAGAGGGTAGTGAGGGGAGAGCAGACACTGGAGTAGAAGTCGTTTGTTTCATCACTTTTGCTCATAATTTTTTTTTGGAGGAGGAAGGCAGGGTAGTTGGGGTTAAGTGACTTGCCCAAGGTCACCCAGCTAGTAAGTGTGTCAAGTGTTTGAAGCCAATTTTGAACTCAGGTCTGCCTGACTCTAGGGCCTGTGCTAGGCGCCACCTAGCTGCCCCTCAGAATTCTTTATGATAAAACTTGTAGCCACATTCTAAAAGAAAGCAAGTGAAGCCAGCATGTCCTATGCTTGCAGAAAATGTATGGTGAACTCTGCTCAAACACACAGAAGGAACATCATGTTTCAGGGTCCTTCAAGGGATGCCATGATGCTTCCCTTCCCTCCATTCTAAGAAAAGAGGCCATTCCCCATTTCCTGCTATTAATCCTTGAGCTTTGATCTAGATGATCGCAGATGGCTCCATTATTACTCACATCTGAGCTCCAAGGGGGCAGTGTGGTTTAATGGAAAGAGCACAATGTTTGGAACCAAAGGAGCCAACTCCACCACATCTTCTCATCTGTGAAACCTTGGGTGAGTTCACTTCGGCTTTCTGGGTCTCAGTTGGTCCTTCTGCTGGGCTGATGGGTGTTTTCCAGCTCCAAAATTCTTGGCTTGGCTTCCCAGATTTGCTTGGGCCCAGAGAAAGGACTGGGTTCAAATGTGTCTGGTGGAAATCACCATGACAAAGTGGCCTGGCTCCTGGGGCTGGATAATTTTCTGAGTATGAAAGACCAAGGCAGACCCGTGGTCTCCTTGAAGAATGAGAAAGGCACCAAGGGGGTACTGGTGATGCTCTTCAGACTCAGATGCCCCTCAACATGTAAATGGGAAAGATTGCTTTGGATTTTACCTCCAGAATGGAGGCATTTTAGTTTGACTTCCTCCGTTGGATTGAATCTAGTCTAGCAGAAAGAACAAGGGTCTGGGAGTCAGGAAACTTGGCTCCAACACTTGGTGGTTGTGTGGGTCCCTGGGCAAGTTCTCATCAGCAAAATAAGGTCACCAATAATACTGATACTGTCTGTCTCACTGGATTGATATGAAGAAAGCACTGTAAGCCTTAAAACATTATGGAAATGTGAATATGAGGGAAAAGGCTAGAAAGCATGCTAGGAATCCCCTTGGAGGTATCATGGTAGGGTGAAAAAGGATACTGGATTTGGCTCAGAGGACTTAGGGTTAAAAACCCACTTCTCTCACTTACCACCTGTATAATCTTGGGCCAACCATGTAACTTCCTTGGGACTCAGTTTCCTCATCTGTGAAATGAAGGGTTTGGATGAGATGGACTCCAAGGTCCCTTCTAGTTCTAGCTCTATGACACTATGTACTAGGAATATGATAGAGAATACTGAAAGGAAAATAATCTCCATCTATTTAAAGGAATTTCATGTAGTAAGCCTAAACTAAAGCTCCTCCAATATTTGGTCATGGCATGAAGAGGATCTTGTGCTCTCAGAGCCCATTATATTTTTTGAACCTCACAACAATGCTAGGATGCAGATGGTATTATTTACAGTCGAGGAAACTGAGGCAAAAGAAGTTAAGTGATTTGCCTAGGGCCACAAAGCTAAGAAGTATGAGAGGCTGGATAATAAACTGGTTCTTCCTGAGTTCAGTCCTAGGTAGAAAAGATACGATCTCTTTTGAGGAAGGAACTCTCTTGCCGTTTCAGTCGGTCATGTGGAAGAGGGAGCAGAGTGATTCCATTTATCCCTGGAAAGCTGACCTAGGACCAGAGCCTGAATGTGATGAAGAAGAAGATTCAAGATCCATATAAGGAAAACTTTTCAAAGATCAGCTCTCTGAACTGTCATGTGGCTGTACCTAGAACTCTTCAACAAACTTAGATTATAAAGAGATGTGTTTAGAAAATGGGTGCAAGAGCAGGTAATGGAGAATGCTTGCAGAATGATGGTGTTTTCATGTCAGTCATGTCAAGAATACTAAAGCTTACAAAAAAGGGGGTTAGTTAAAGAAGCTTAGGATAATAGCAAGGATTGTATTGTTATTGTTTTTAAACTATCGTCGGGGA
The DNA here is from genome assembly GCF_011100635.1 of Trichosurus vulpecula. Lineage (NCBI taxonomy): Eukaryota > Metazoa > Chordata > Mammalia > Diprotodontia > Phalangeridae > Trichosurus > Trichosurus vulpecula. The sequence goes on from NC_050581.1 coordinate 73,741,485, forward strand.
AATAGGAGAGTCAAAATAGAGACATGAGCACTTGTGCAACTAGGCAAGAAAGTGGATAAAGTGGTGGATTTGTGGTGTCCAGAAGACCTGAGTTTGAAACCTGCCTCAGACACCCTAGTCATATGATCCTGGGCAAGTCACTTTTCTCAGCCTCAACTCCCTCATCTGTAAAATGAAGATCATAATAGTGTTGAGGCTCCTAGGTGTGTTGCTGGGTCATCTTGAAAGAATACACAGACTCAGACCATCTCCAACCCAAGCAAAGGCATTTATCAATGACTACACTTTCAGCAAGTGGTCTAAGCTCTTTAGAGGAACTAGCAACTAGTAAAGCAAGACAGGGATTTTTATGAAGCAAAAGATGCTATTATGTAACAGAATGTATAAATATGAATTATAAAATATATGAATATTGCTAAAATGAAGAAGGGTCCTCACCTTGGCGGAACTTTGTATGTGGCTACCCATAATGCATACAGAAAAGCCTACTGTAAGGTATTATTGTATGATAATGATTTTATAATAACCTTCTATACATCATAAGTTCACCTACAGACAATTCTGTGCTGTTATTGCACAGGCACCTACTTAGGGATAGCCCCTTCTGTGATTTAGTGGTCAAGCATCCTGCTCAGTATCCTGTTGGTGCTGCTATTGGATTGACTGACTATTGTGCTCTGTCTGAGAGTAGATGAATGGGCTGGCTATTGTGGTCCTGTCTGAGATTTTATGGATGCTGTGGTTGAGAACATGGGCACACTTGTTGTTCTAGTGAGGCAGTGAGACATATGAGGAAGTTGGGATATTAGGTCTGGAAGCAGTGGCTAGGATTCCATTAATAGCACATAGATAATAGCACAAATTTACTGTAAGGCTCAAGTGGAATAACATTTGAAGTTTTTCAAACTTTAAACTGCAATGTCAATGCTAACCTATTATTAGAGAAAACGAGAAGCTGATAAATGAAGATATATAGATAGAGCTGCTAAATCCTCGTTTGTTTTCTCAGGCAAAGAAAATGACCTTTGGACTGGAAAGTACAGAATGAAAATGACTAATAGGGAGTTGATACTGAGGATAAGTAAGGAGATAAAAATTGAGCACCTAGTTGCCCTTGACGAATTCAAGTTCCCAGCCTCAAATGAAGTCCCTCCTTGGATAATGAAAGAATTAGTGGGTGTGCAATTTCTGAGTCACTGTCAGTGATATTTGAAAAATCATGGAGAATGGAAAAAGTTCCATTGGGCTGGAGCAGGGTAAATATACCCTAATCTTCAGAAGAAAAAAAAGGAAACAGAATAAAATCTGTAGATTACAGGATATCAAATTTTGACACATCCCTGGCAAGATTCTAGCACTGATTAAAGATATTGTTAGTAAGTATTTAGAAAACAAAGCAGTGATCCCAAAGAGATCTCACAACTTTATCAAGAATAAATAAAATGTCAAAAATCTGAGTGCATAAAAAAACGTTTAGCACATGTGAGGTACTGCCATTTTGTTTCCCACCTTAATCTGGACATTTGGGTTGCTGAAAGCAGGAAAAAAGAACATCGATTTTGGAAGCTTGAGAAGAAATGGTTCATTAGGTTAAAGTGCTTGAAAAGAATCACATACGTTTCTGAAGGGACTTTCCCAGAGGCAAAAGGCTTGAATAGAGATGGGGATGTGTACGAGGTATTTTTGTTCATCAGTTCGTTTCCAGATAGCTTGTTTTCAGATTGCTTCCAAGGAGATATAACTGAAGAACTGTAAGTCAAACAACTGTCTGAGAACCATGGGAAGATTATATAGGAAACTGTTGGGGTCATTTCCGACTGGTGGACTTTTTTTTGGTTTCACATCAGAGGGTAGAGATGAGTCATTAAACACAATGAGGCATTAGTAGCTTTAGGGGATAGGGAAAGAAGCTGAGTACAAGAGGAGTCAGAAGAATACAGGGATAGAAGACAAAGAAGTTAAGGAGAGACTTAGAGAAGACAGAATCCTGAATCTGAGAGAAGCCTAGCATGGCTGACAGGTCAGCTCTGAGGATGTCGGGGAGTTGTTTGATTTGACAGAAGCATTATAACTGCTAGAGAGAAGTGGCATCCTCTGTTTTTTGAAGAGATATCCAGGCCTATTGCCCTTTGGCACTATCTATCCCCTAAAAGAGATGAAACCTCTTATGGTTGCCAGTGTTGTCCCCCTTGATTGTCTTCTATGATTGAGAAGGGAAACACCTTTATAGCCCTGATTAACTTGGCATATCTTAGACTTAAATGAACTGCTTCTCATTGAAAATGCAATGCTATATATTTTTTTTCAAAATAGTAACACATCTTTCAGATTACTGTCTTTGATTGACAATTTTGATGCATTATGCTTAATTTTGATGAGTAAGTGATTCTTGAGTGTAGTCCTAGTTCCTTTGCCTTCTAGAACATCATGTTCCATGATCTCCAATCCTTTAACATTACATCTGCCAAGCCCTGTGTAATCCTGATTGTGACTCCCCAATATTCGAATTGTTTCTTTCTGGTCATTGGTAATATTTTTTTCCTTGCCCTGATAGTTCTGAAAATTGACTGTGATGTTCATTGGAATTTTTATTTTGGGATCTCTTTTCTGAGGTGATTGGTGGATTCTTTCGATACCTATTTTGACCTCTGGTTTCAGGACATTTTCAGGGCAGTTTTCCTTGGCAATTTCTTGAAAGATGTTGTCCAAGTCCTCCTTTTGATTATGACTTTCAGGCAGTCCAGTGCTTCTGATATTGTCTTTCCTGGATCTATTTTCCAGGTCAGTTGTCTTTCCTATAAGGTGTTTTACATTTTCTTCCATTTCTTTTATTCTTTTGAATTTGTTTGATTTATTCTTGGTGTCTTATAGAGTAATTAGCTTACACTTGCTTAATTCTAACTTTTAAGTTAGTTTTTGATTTTCAATTAGTTTTTTGTACTTTCACAATTCATTTTTGTACTTGCTTTTCCATTTGGCCAATTCTACTTTTTAAGCTGTTTTCAAAGATGTTGACTCTTGCATCATTCTCATTTCTTTTCCCATTTTTTCTTCTCCCTCTTATATGATTTTAAGCTCCTTTTTTAACTCTTTCATGAGTTCTTTCTAGACTTGAGACCACTTCTTCCTATTTTTCTTTGGGGTTTTTCCCATAAGTGTGTTGATATTGTTGTCCTCTTCTGAATTTGTGTGTTGGTCTTCCCTTTCACCATAACAACTTTCTATGGTCACATTCTTTTCTGGTTGTTTTTTTGTTCATCTTTTTTTTGCCTTTTTCCTTTCTTTTAAATTTGAGGTCTGCTCCCAGGGTGGAAGGGGTTTGCTGCATCTCTAGCTTCTTGTGCTAGTGGCTGCAGGTTCTGGCTGTTTACCTGGTACTGTGCTGATGCTGCCCTGAGGCTCCCAGGGGAAGCCTTGTTAGTGCCTGATGCTGTGCTGAGGAGGGTGAGGTAGAGGTTGGCTGGTACTGCTGGAGGCTGTAGGGGTCTAGCAGTTTACCTGGTGCTGAGCTAGGGTCCTAATGCTGGTGCCTGTTGTGTACTGAAGATGGTGGGGGTGTTTCTGTGTTTTCTTCAGGTCTACACTGAAGCATATGGAGGTCCGCCCACCAAAAGATGCCTGTTTGCCCTGGGCTGTGCTGAAGCATTTGGAGATCTGGCCTCTGGAGGAAGCCTGTTTGCCCAGGGCTACGCTAAATCATGTGGGAGCTCCTAGTGTTGGTGTTTGCCTATTCCACCCCACTGAGGCTCAGGATCTCTCACTGGCTTGCTGAGGCAAGGCTTGCTGTTGTTTTGCTGGGATGCTTCGTGTCCTGAAATGTACTTCTCTTTTACCTGAGATGGACCTTTCTTGCCAATTTTCCAAGTTTTCTTGGACTAAAATATTGTTTCACCCTGCCTTTTTGCTGGTTGTGCCATTCCAGGATTTGTGATTTTTTATAGTTGTTTGGAGGTGAATATGGTAAAATTACAGCAATTTACTGCTTACTCCGCTATCTTGGCTCCTGGAACTGGAAAGATTCCAGAGTCCTGTCAAAGGTACATTAAAAGAGCATGACACCACTTTAAAGACCCAACTGAAACACAGAATCAGCTTTTCCTAGGAGGAGACCTTTGAGGACTAGGAAGGGAGAAGATAGCAGATGACTGGTTTTGCCTAGCAGGTTCCAGATTGTGTGGATTGTTTCCTAAAAAGAATAAGGACCTGCCAAGGCTTCAGAGGTTCATATTGTGAGTTGCCATGGGCATATGCCCTTATTCATGTGATTCACTACTAAGTTTCTGTAAACATGTGTTCACTCCCTCTCCACACTGCTCTTTCCTACAATGGACACTGTGTAGTTGTCTAAAACTGTGATCTGGCTTTATGGAAGGATTGTTGCATTTTGATCCTACTTTCTTCCTTTTATTGAGTAAATGTTATGTTCTGAATATTTTAGCTTTTGTCTTCTAACGAGTAAATGTCATCATTCTTTTTGTCTTATCACTTAGTAAGACTTTAATATTTTGAGTCAATAGTGTTATTGTGACTGATTTTGTGAAAATGTGAAACACAACATTGAGGGCTCAATGGTGAGTAGTAAGAGTATATCTTCTACAACAAGATTATCTCAGGGACTCTGAAAATTTTAATTATACCTGTGTGTGGCAGCTATGATCACCACCACCAAACCTTGGTAGCCTATTCCTCTCCCTATGATATGCCAGCAAGAGTAAAGGGAGGGGAAGTAAGCCAGCCTAGAGAGAAAGATGAGAGATACAGGTACCATGTTGGATCTATGGACTAAACATAAATAAAATAAATGGACATCAATTAATAAACTGTGATTTAGGAAAATAATTCACACTAAACACAATGAATAAAAAAAATCTGTGAAGGATAGGGATAGGACCTGTGATCAAATTGATGTAAGGAACTACCAGATGAGGAAGCTCTCTCTGAGAAGTTTATTATACAAGATGTGTGTTTGTGTTGATTCCCTATGTAAGCCAAAGAGCTATTTTCAATCTGATAAACTATCAAAGGATATGAACAAATAGTTTTCCCCATTTGGAAAGTAGTATAAATTCTCCAATTAAGTGGTCTAAAGATATAAAAAGTTTTCAAAAAAAAATTCCAACTACGTAAGATTATTTGAAAACATGCTCCAAATCCCCAAATAAGATAATTGCAAATTAAAGTAATTCTGAGGCTTATATCGCATCCTGAAAATTGGCAAAAGTTATTCAAAAATGGAAAGTCAATGTTGGAGGTGCTATCAGAAAACAGTCAAACTAAAACATTACTAGTAGAGATTTAAATGGTTCCAACTCTTTTCGATCTCATTGTGGAATAATATAAGAAAACTGTTCATACATGGACCCAGTGATTCCCCAACTGGACATATACCCCAAAAGGTCAAAGATAGAAACCAACCTAACCTATTTCCATAAAATTCACAGTGCCACTCTGTAGTTGCAAAGACTTGAAAATAATGGGGGTACCCGTCAATTGGGAAATGGGTAAAAAAACAACAGCTATGGTATGTGAGTGCAATAGATTGTTATTATACAATAAGAAATAAGGAATAAGGAAGGATTCAGAAAAAAAATTAGAGGATTCATATGAACTGATACAGAATGTAATTAGCTGAGCCAAAAGACTGATATACACAATGACTACAACAATGTAAATGAAAGGATTACTAAAAGGAACTCTCAATCATTAAAAAAAAACTAATACCATTACTAATGAAATATTTGCTTTTATTATGGCAGAGAAACAAGGGTTTGCTGGGACAAAATGTTCAATACATTATGAGATGTGTTTACTTTATTGCATGTTTTGTTTAATTAATTTTATTACAATGAAATATTAAATTTGGGTTATGGGAAGTGGTGGCATTGCAAGTGTGTTCATGGGAGGTGTATCTGAAAGAGTGGTTATGCTGTAAAAACAAAAGCTATCAATATATAACATCTTTTACAAAAAGGATACCAAGTCACATATACTTTATTCCTTTATGGTCATGGTTGCTAAACTAGCAGATGAAGGACATGTTGAAGTTCAGCCTTAATCAGATTTTAACAAAGCATTTAAAAAAATCTCTTTTGAGAAAAAAAGATGGGACATAAATAACCTGTACAATTAAATGCATTCAGACTATGAAATCATTAGTGTTCTTTGTAAACTTGGAAGTAGGTGTCCTCTGGGAGTGGCCCAAGCATTAGCTCTTAGTCCTCTGTGATTTAAGATTTTGTTTTTTGTTTATTTTTGTTGTTGTTTTTTTTGTTATTACTTGAATAAAAACAGATGGCACACTTAGCAAATTTGCACATGACACAAAACTTAAAGGAATAGCTGACATAAAGATGGCAGTCAAGACACAGAAATATTTTAACATGCTAACACATTAGCGCAGATCTACCAAGATGAAGATAATATGGATTATTATCGATCCCTACTAGCAAATGAAATAAAATTAATGTTAATAAACATTACTAGTTACATTAAGGAATTATTAACAAATTGTCAACAAATAATCCATGTTAATAACTACATGGAATGTATTTTGCTTTAAGATTTGAAAAATATTTTTAATATTTTATCATTTATTTAATATTTTTAGTTTTCAGCATTGATTTCCACAAGATTTTGAGTTACAAATTTTCTCCCCATTTCTACCCTACCCCGACTCCAAGATGTTATATATTCTGATTGCCCCATTCCTCAGTCAGCCCTCCCTTCTGTAACCCCATTCCTCCCACCCCCTTTTCACTTACTTTCTTGTAGGGCAATATAGATTTCTATGCCCATTACCTGTATATCTTATTTCCCAGTTGCATGCAAAAACAACTTTTTTTTGAACATTTGCTTTTAAAAGTTTGAGTTCCAATTCTCTCCCCTCTTCCCTCCCTACACACCCTCCCTAAAAAGGCAAGCAATTCAACATAGGCAACACATGTATCATTATGCAAAACCCTTCCATGATACTCATGTTGTGAAAGACTAACTATATTTTGCTCCCTCCTATCCTATCCCTCTTTATTCAGTTTTGTCCCTTGACCCGGTCCCTTTTTGAAAGTGTTTGCTTTTGATTATCACCTCCCCCTATCTGCCCTCCATTCTATCATCCCCCACCTTTTTTTTATCCTCTTCCCCTTTCTTTCCTGTGGGATAAGATACCCAATTGAGGGTGTATGTTATTCCGTCCTCAAGTCAAATCTGATGAGAGCAAGAATCACTCATTCCCCCTCACCTGCCTCCTCTTCCCTTCCAACGGAATTGTTTTTTTTTGCCACTTTTATGTGAGATAATTTACCCCATTCTATTTCTCCCTTTCTCCCTCTCTCAATATATTCCTCTCTCATCCCTTAATTTGATTTTATTTTTTTAGATATCATCCCTTCATATTCAACTCACCCTGTGCCCTCTGTCTATATACATATATATCTATGTATCTATACATCTACATATCTATCTGTCTGTCTATCTATCTATATATGTGTGTGTGTGTGTGTGTGTGTATGTATATTCCCTTCAGCTACCATATTACTGAGGTCTCATGAATTAGACATGTCATCTTTGCATGTAAGAATGTAAACAAAAGAGTTCCACCTTACTAAGTCCCTTATGTTTTCTCTTTCTTGTTTACCTTTTCATGCTTCTCGTGTTTCTTGTGTTTGAAAGTCAGATTTTCTATTTGGCTCTGGTCTTTTCACTGAGAAATCTTGAAAGTCCTCTGTTTTATTAAAAATCCATATTTTGCTTTGGAGTATGATACTCAATTTTGCTGGGTAGGTGATTCTTGGTTCTAATCCTAGCTCCATTGACCTCCAGAATATCATATTCCAAGGCCTTTGATCCCTTAATGTAGAAGCTGCTAGATCTTGTATTATCCTGATTGTGTTTCCACAATACTCTAATTGTTTTATTCTGGCTGCTTGCAGTATTTTCTCTTTGACCTGGAGACTCCAGAATTTGGTGACAATATTCCTAGGAGTTTTCTTTTTGGGATCTTTTTCAGGAGGTGATCTATGGATTACTTCAATTTCTATTTTACCCTCTGGCTCTAGAATATCAGGGCAGTTCTCCTTGATAATTTCTTGAAAGATGATATCTAGGCTCTTTTTTTGATCATGGCTTTCAGGTAGTCCAATAATTTTTTAATTATCTCTCCTGGATCTATTTTCCAGGTCAGTGGTTTTTCCAATGAGATATTTCACATTGTCTTGCATTTTTTCATTCCTTTGGTTCTGTTTTATAATATCTTGATTTCTCATAAAGTCACTAGCTTCCACTCACTCCAATCTAATTTTTAAGGTAGTATTTTCTATAGTGGTCTTTTGGATCTCCTTTTCCATTTGGCTAATTCTGCCTTTCAAGGCATTCTTCTCCTCATTGGCTTTTTGGAGCTCTTTTGCCATTTGACTTAGCCTAGTTTTTAAGGTGTTGTTTTCTTCAGTATTTTTTTCAGTATTTTTTTGGGTCTCCTTTAGCAAGTCCTTGACTTGTTTTTCATGGTTTTCTCGCATCCTTCTCATTTCTCTTCCCAATTTTTCCTCTACTTCTCTAACTTGCTTTTCCAAATCCTTTTTGAGGTCTTCCATGGCCTGAGTCCAGCTCATGTTTTACTTGGAGGCTTTTGATGTAGGCTCTTTGACTTTGTTGACTTCTTCTGGCTGTATGTTTTGGTCTTTTGTCAACAAAAAAAGATTCCAAAGTCTGAGCCAGAATCTGATTCCATTTTCGCTGCCTGTTAACATTCCCAGCAAACTACTCAACCCTTGAGAGCTTTTTGTCGGGGTATGATTACTTGTAGAGTAGAGAGTACTTTTTCCCAAGCTTGATGGGTTGTGCTGCTGTTTTCAGAGCTACTTCTACACAGCAAACTCTTCCACACCAGCTCTCCTTCCACCCAAGAACCGCCAACCGGGATTGCGGCCCAGATCCAGGCAGGGCAAAACAGGCTTTGCACTGTTGCTCTAATCTGCCACTTAATTCCTCCCACCAGGTGGGCCTGGGGCCAGAGGCAACTGTCATTGTAGCTCTGGAAGCAGGCCCAGAGCTGCACTACCTCCACTGCCCCTGGGGGGGTGGCCGACTGTGAATTCCTTTCACTCTGTCCCAGCAGCTTTTCCCACTAACCCTTTCAGTTGTCTTTGGCGTTTGTGGGTTAAGAAGTCTGGTACCTGCCACAGCTCAATGATTCAGGGCCCTATGGCCTGTTCCACCTGGTTCCCGATCTGGTTTGTCCTGCCACAGCCCAGGCTGGGCTCTGCTCTGCTCAGCTCCCAGCTCCATGCGATAGACCTTTCCCAGAAACCATCCAAGCTCTCCTGGGCTGGAGCCTTGCTCCCCTCTGCTATTTTGTGGGTTCTGCAGCTTTAGAAATTGTTCAGAGCCAGTTTTATAGGTGTTTGGAGGGACCTGGGGGGAAGCTTAAGGAAGTCCCTGCTTTCCAGCCTCCATCTTGGCTCCACTTCACCCCGAAACTACTTTAAATTTGTTATCTCAGATGACCCTCGAAAGAGCCCTGTGGAGTAGGTGCTATAATTAGTCCCATTTTATAGATGTGGAAACTACGGTTGAGAGAGATTGTGACCTACCCAAGGTCATACGATGTCCAAGCCTAGATTCAAGCTTGGATCTTCCTGACTTTAAGTCCAACGCTATTCTCTATGTCACTCAGGTGGCAGCCAGCTATGGTAAGAGCAATGTCCTAACACACACACCCCAGCAAGTTAGGCTAGTTTTTCCCCCTTATATTCCTGAACTTGGCTCAGGGTTGGCTCAGGGACTAAGGTCTCAGACTGTTGAATCCACTTCCTCATTGCCTGAGTACAAAGCAGCCGTGAAGAGCACCAAGGAACTAGGATGCTTGGCTGGTAGATCATGATGGGAGCCTGTCACTTCTGATGGGGAATCTTTAGGCCTATGCTTCTGCTATGCCTGAGTGAATCTCTTTTTGTTCACTGATGAATAACCTACAAATGTCATTTTCTTCCATCATTGAATCTAAACTAACAGTGGACTGACCTGGGTCAAGTCCAGCCCAGACCACTGGTGGTTGAAAAAATGTATAGATACAAAATAGAGGGAGGCATGGTCAGACAGTGTTTGCTCTGAAAGAGATCTGAGGAGTTTAGTGGATGACTGTAGGCTTACATTGAGCTAATAGTGTAATATGGAAGCCCTGCCAAAGCTAATATGATCTTGGGCTATATTAAGTAAGGCATAGCCTTCAGGAATGAGGAGGCAAAAATCCCACTGTGATCTGCTCTGCTCAGATAATAGCTGGAATTTGGGGACCACATAGTAGAAAAAAACATTGTTAAGTCAGAGAATACCCAGAGAAGGAAATGCCACATGAGAATAAGTAGAAGGAATTAGAGATATTTACCTGCATGAGAAGATACAAGGGAACTAAACAGCTGTCTTCAAATATTTAAATGTCTGTCATATGGAGAAGAGGTTAGATTTGTTCTATTAAAACACAGAAGTTAGAACTAGATTCAATAGCTAGAACCTGAAGCAAATTTAGGTTTATGGTCAGGAAAAAAGATATTAATTAGTTATTAATTAGACTGTACAACAGTGGAATAGGGTGTCTTTAGAGCCTTGCCTTGAGCCAGCTGGGTGTTCAATGGAGAGAAGTCTGAACCTGGAAATGGGAAGACCTGATTTCACATATGGCCCCAGATACTTACTGGTTGTGTGACCCTGGGCAAGTCACTTAATTTCTCTCTGCCTCAGTTTCCTCATCCATAAAAAGGGGGTAATAGTAATAGAGCTACTTCCCAGCATTATTCAAAAGATCAAATGAGATACTTGTAAAGCATGTTGTGAACCTTAAATCACTATGTAAATTCTAGCTGTTATTTTTATTAGCTCTGGGGTCTCCTTTGCTGGAATGAAATGATGATGACTGGTCCAGGATATTATAATAGAAAGCCATGTTTTGGGAGGAAGCTGGGCTTTGTGATCTCTGGAGTCCCTTATAGCTCTGGGATTCCGTGATTTAGATGCCTCTCATGCTGGTCCCAACCACAGTCATGCTGAGCTTCTGAATTATTATTCCTTCTCTTCCTTTATCTTCTCCAACTTTCGGGTGCCCAGTCACTAGATATAAGACTCTGTGTTGATTTCATAAACCCAGAGAAGATCTGCCTACTTGTAAGTCAGGACTGGACTGACTGGTTTCTAGTGCCAAGCTCTGTAGTAAGAAGCTTTGGGTGATTCTAGCCAGGACCAACAATCTTTCCACTATACAGTGGTATCATACTCTCACTAAATTAAGTACACTCTGTTTCTAGTGATTTTCTGCCCTACATAACATACTCTTCTCTCTATGTACCCCACTTTCTCAAGCCATCCAGTGCCAACATTAGAGTATCTCCAGACTTTTCTTCCCTTTGCTTAACCTTTGTCCAATTTTATCCACTCAGCATTTTCCTTCTGTGGGCCTTTTCTAATATGAGAAACTGATACCAATGTATCAATGGCCAATAACAGTTGTAACTGTTACCCAACCAGATAACTCATTTTAATTTTTGAAAGTCTTCAACCCTCTACAAAGGCTCACCAAATATCAGAGCTAGAAGGTACCTTGGAAGATCATTTCATCCTGTTCACTCATTTAAGATAGGAAAAAAACTGAGGGGATGAAGAGAGGGGAAGGTCCCCAAGGTCGTAGTGAGGTAGAGGTAGAGATAGAACCAGATTCCAAGTCTTCCTGATGTCTACCTCATCACACTCTTCACAGGAGTAACTAAAAGCCATCATATAAGCTAAGGAGGCCCATAGTGTTTCAGTGGGGGTCCCTCAACCACTCTTAAATCCAGTCACACACACCAAGACTGCCTATGTCTGAGCTAAGTACTGGAGGAAATACTATGGGTAGGAAGGATTCCCCTAGGAGACAACTGGACATTTGTCAGGGTGTTTGGGGTTAACCTGCCCTTCTAGGATGAGAGAGCGGATGGTGGAGAGAAAAAAAAAAACACATCAGGGCTATGAAACATTGTCCATTTTCTTAGTAGCCTAAAATCAGAAAGATTTGATGGCTGGCTTTGAGAAGGACATCCCAACCTAGATACAATCTACCAGCAGCTAGAAAATTTCCTCTCTTTGGGCTGCCTGACATTGTATGGTGGCGAAAAACCTCAAAAACAAAACAAAACTCCGGTCAAAAGACTGAGGAAGGAAGTAAACGAACATTTATTAAGTTCCTCCTATTTGTCAGGACTGTGTTAAGCACTTTACAAATCATTTGATCCTTGAAACAACCTTGGGAGGTAGGTGCTGTTATTATCCTCACTTTATAGCTGAGGAAACTGAGGCAAGCAGCAAAGTGGTTTGCCCAGAGTGACATAGCTAGTAAGTGTCTAAGGCTGGATTTGAACTCATATCTTCCTGACTCCAGGCCTAGAGCTCTATCCATTGGCCCACCTAGCTGCCTGAGTTCTCAAGATACTTGTGTGACCCTGGAATGTTACATCTCTCCATCTCTCTGGGCATCAGTTTCCTAATCCATAAAGCAAAAATAAAACTTCTCTCCTTGCCTTCCTCATGGGATTGTTTTGAAAATAGAAAAGCTTCAAAAACCTTGAAACGTGGTAGATGTAGCCCCCTGCAGCCACTCTGGGGGAAAGGGAAATCAGATTGTCTCCACGCTTCTATAATTATTTTTTGGAAATATTTTCTTCTTTGGTCTCAAGCACTCTTTCCTGGCTAGCTAATTGGAACCCAATGAATCAGAATGCCTGGTGTTATCAGCTGAGCCCTGAGACTCTTAAACACAGCTCAGAAATATTTGAATGGAAAATGATTTATAATTATGGAAATCTTAATCACTTATTCTAAGCAAGAATTGTAATTAAGTTTGGTAATTTCTCTTCTGTTTTGGTTAGTTAGTTTTGGGGGGACGGGAATGGGAAGGGGACCCACACTATTTCTTGCATGAAGGCAAAATGTCACCAGTGGAGTGGAGGGAGGTTTCTTTCTGCAATGCTGGCTATCACATCACAGGAAAGGGAAGACCAGTGTGACTTGAGCCACAGTGGACTTGCTCATCTTTTGTGCCATCTTGGGAAGGAGAAAGGCATTCCAGAAAGATCTAACCTGGTGACTTATTTCATTCTCCTTTTTGAATTCTGCTGGTTCACATAGTGCCTTAGCTCTTCAGCTTTGAACTCATATCAGAAGAACTGGCTGAATATGCCTGGCTGACGTCATTTATTGGAGACCAAAGGTTTGGGCTTTTAATTCCCCAAGTCAAAATGGTTAGCAGCCAGGGCTGGTGTGCTCTGGGGATAATAGGCTTCAGAGTGAAATTGGCTGTCACAGAGGACAATGCTCCCCCTAATGTAGTTCCCTGCATCATTTCAATTAAAGTACAGTAATTTTAGACTTAGTTTTAATAAAACAGCCAACTCTCAGCTCTCTGTGTTAATGGGAGAGCACAGATAAAGGTAATCTATGGGTCAGCTTTAAATGCCATCTGCACTACATTGTCTGAGCAACTGAACGGACCAGGTTGATCTCTGGTTAAACTAGCCAGACTAAACGTTTGGTGCTGCACTTGCAGCCATAGAGTTCAGTCTTCTTCCCCATACATAATCACAGCATCTCAATGTTGGGAAGGGAGTTTAGAGTTCATCTCATCCAAACTCCATTTGTGTCCCTTTACTGCACCAACAAGCATCCACCCAATCCTTGCTAGCTGTCCTCTAACGGCTTAAGAACTTTCTGGTCATGGACTAGATAGATGGAGTAGTAGATAGAGGGTGGGTCTTGTAGTTAAGAAGGCCTGGTTTTAATTCCTGCCTCAAATACATATTAGCTTTGTGACCCGGAATTGACAAGGCACTTAACCTTTCAATGTCTCCTTGATGGAGGGAATTTACTTACTGAGGGTTCCTTATACTGATAAACTATAGGTCTGTATCCTACCATGACTACCAAAAACATACCCCAGATCTACAGGAAAAGGAATAAAGTGCTTAGCACAGTGCCTGGCACACAGTAGGTGCTTAATAAAAATTGATTGATTTAAAAGGTGTTTCTATAACTTGGATGATTCAGTTTCTTGTTTTCCCCCCAGGTTTCAAAGGAAGTCTTTGTATGGGAGTATCATGGTTCTAAAGTGGTACCAGGATGGGTACAGGTATGGGAGGGACAAAAAGTTCTCATATCTCTCCCACAAAAGGGTATTCAAAACAGCTTTCTTCAACAAGGAACATAAAGCAGCATAACTGTATGCATGTCAGCCTCAACTATTCTCACTTTAAAGTCAAGTAATACATCCTCATCATACAAGCCCTTTACTGTCTCCACCCCTACCCTGACCCTGGTCTTATCTAAACAACTACCATACTCTGTTCCCATCTTTGGGGGAGGGGAAGGTATGGGGGAAGAGAAAAAGGAAATGGAAGGGAGAAATAAGGGGATGGAAGATGATGATGAGGAGGAAAGGTCTTTGTAGGGAGAAATGGTGATAGGAAGGGGACTTTGAAAGATGTAATATGCTGCTGGGAGGGGATGTCTGTAGGACAGAGTATGATGCTACAGAAGTATTGCTATGGGGAAATGGGGGGGGGGCAGGAAAATGTGTGTGGAAGAGACCAGGGTGAGAGGATCCTCAGGAGACATCTGAGCATGGTATAAATGGAAATAGCCTTGGATATGGAGTTCGGAGATTGGAATCCATGTCTTGGCTCTCTCCTCCCCTGTATGACCTTGGTCCAACTTCTTCCCTTCATTGGACTTTGGTTTTCCCATGAGTAAAATGAGGGGATTGAACGAAGGTCCCGGAACATTCTTTGATTCTATAACCTGCTCCCCAGTGGCTTTTGAGAAAAGCTTATTGACTGATTAATTAAGGGGATTAGACTAAAGAAACATGAACAGATGTTCTGTAGTGTCTTGAAAGCCAACCTATTATGCGGAAAGGGATGCTATATTTGCAGTCAGACTAGACTTTGAATCTTGGCTTTGCTACTTAGAAACTGTTTGATTTTGGGCAAGATTTGCCCCCTTTTTAGACCTTAGTTTCTTAAACTGTGAAACCAGAATATTGGATTAGATGATTTTTAAGGTATCTTTCTGCTTATTCCCAAAGGCCTATAATCTATGGTTTACTTAATGTGTCCATCATATAATAATAATGATGATGACCATTTCTGTTTATTCCCAGAGTCCTATAATCTATGATTTACTTAATGTGTGTCCATCATAGAATAATGATGATGATGATAACTAGCATTTATATAGTAGTTTAAGGTTTGTTTTATCTTCACAACAACTTTAGGAGGTAAATGCAATTATTGTCCCTATTTTACGGATGAGGAAATTGCGGCAGGCATAGGTCAATTGACTTGTCCAAGGTCGCCGAGTTTTTAAGTGTCTAAGGTTAGATTTAATATACTAGGAGGAAGATGTGCAAAAGTACACATTTTATTTAGCATAGCTAGAGCTTTCTATTACGCTGTGAGGCAATTCTTTTTTTAAGACTAACCAATGTCTCTCTGTGAGTCTTCCTTTGGAATGGGATGGTCTTGGAAAGAGGGGTTTGGGTCCCTACTGGTAGCCTGCCAGCCTGAGGATGGTGGGGTAGCGTGTGCGGTGTGCCATGCACTTCTGCCGGTCAATTAACAGACTATTAGCCTTGACAGAAATTTCCTTCTCCAGGATCATCCGAGTGTCCTCCAGGTTCCTCAGGGCCTGCTCTGACTCGAGAAGCTTATCTTTCAAAGCCTGGATGGACATGTTTAGTTCTTCAACCTCGCTGGTCAGCCTAAATCACAAAGACACATGGGGATAGAGAACAGAAGGATTATAACAAGTCCATTCACCAGAGCCACTGATAAGTGTGGCAGGGAAAGAAATGCAATTACATCTTAACATCCTCTGGTTCCATGAATTCAAACTGAGTAGGATATCAAAGATAATCAAGTACATACATGTGTCCTCATTGTACAGGTGAGGAAATTGAGGCCAAGAGAAGGAGTTTCAATGATTTGGTCATGGTCACCATAGGTAGTAAGTAGCAGGGTTCTAACCAGGGTTAGAACCCAAGCCCTCAGACATCCAATCAAGTGCTATTTCCATTACACCATCCTGCTTGTCCAAGCAGAATTGTGGTAGCAATGAGCTAGCTAGGAAACCAGACCTCTGGTTGTGGTGTCTCTTTTAATGGCCTTAGGTACCTACATAGGGGGGTGTAGAGTAGAAAATGGTGGGTTGTGTGGATGTCATCCATTCAGCATCTCAAAAGTTTATCCACCAATAAAGAATGAAGAAGTCTATTAGATGTGTTTATTCTCATCAAATAGACAGCTTTCTTCTTTTAACAAAAGGCTACTTAACTAAATTCAATGTTTGTTTGGTTGAATTCCACCAAAATGAATCAGGGAAACTGGGTTTCCAGGTGTGCTGGAGGCAGCTCCTATAGCCTCAGTAGAGCTGATTATTAAATATTCAGCGTGAGAAGTAAATATAAACACTTCAGAAACTGATAAATGCTATAAATCAGGGCTTGGTTTATCATTTAGTTGATTGTTTAGACTTTGACAAAGTGATAAGAGAAAATGTTAACAATGAAAATTAAATTTAAAGTATGTTGTGTGTATTCTACTCCCACCTCCACTCCCTACCCTATTTAGTAGGAAAATCCAGCCTCAGTCATAGTCCTGACTCTACCACTAATTTGTTGTATGACCTTGGCTATGTCTCTTTCCCTATCTAGGCCTGTTTTTTTGTCTATAAAATGACCATTAAAAATCCCTGCTCTTTTAGGGGTTCTAATGCAGAACAAGTGAGATAATGGATGCAAATGAACTTTAAAAACTACCAGTGCCAAATGCACAGTTAATGTAAATAATGATACAGTCTTTGACTAAAGATTGCCTCTGAGGCCTCATTATTGTAAAGAGATGATCCTGGATTCCCAGAGGTTAGAGGAGGTTGGGGTAGGGGTGGAGGCAGGGAGCATAATAGGCTCTACCCAACTTTTTGTTTTGTTGAATGATTTCAAACCTCTCTGAGAACCGATTTGGGGTTTTGTTGACAAAGATACTTCAGTGGTTTGTCATTTTCCTTTCCAGCTCATTTTACAGATGAGGAAACTGAGGCAAATAAGGTTAAGTGACTTGCCCAGGGTCTGAGGCCTAATTTGAATTTAGGAAGACGCATCTTCATGACTCCAGGCCTGGTATTCTATCCAGTACACCGCCTAGCTGCCCCACCTATATGTCTTTAACAATCCGTGAATCCAAGTAATTTTAAACATTATTTTTAACTTTTTAAATTTTTTTGGCCCTAGGAGTTATGAACCTGTCTGCTGACTCAAGGAAGTGTGTGGGGGAGGGGGAAGAACCTACATTGATGAGGTCATGAATCCTTTAAATCTTCAGAGTAATGATGATGGTATATGACAGGGCCTTAATCAGTGGTTCTGATCATAGTGTAGCTGACCTGATCAATCATTCAATGAGATAGGCCAGTGAGTCCAATCTATCTAAGAAGAGATGATGTGAAGGCCTCAGGCAGAAAACATCTAATTTGACTTCTTAGATTGGATTTATGGAGGCGAATGAGTGCATGGTAAGCTACTATATGCTAGACAAAATTTGGCCCAGTCTATCCATTTATCCTATCTGAACATGCCCCAGGCATTGTTAATGCTGTGTATGGTATTGACTTGCCCTGTGACAAGCATTTACGAAGGTCCTATTATGTATCAGGCCCAATGCTAAGCGCTGGTGATATAAATAAGGGCAAAACTGCCCTCAAGGATCTCACAGTGGAATGGGGGGGAGGGGAGTGAACAATAAGGAGCCAAGTGAGAAAAATGGTGGTGCAGTGGGTAGAGCACCAGGCCTGGAGTCAGTCTACTCACTGTGTGGCCCTGGGCAAGTCACTTAACCATGTTTGCCTCAGTTTCCTCATCTGTAAAATGAGCTGGAGAAAGAAATGACAAACCACTCCAGTATCTTTGGGTCATGAAGAGTTGGACATGACTGGAAAACAACTGAATGCCAATAACAACATTAACAACACTGCTTACCTCATGGGTTTGTCATGCATAAAGTGTTCTCTAAATGTGAACATACTATAGAAATATTGGCTATTCCCTAGACCAGGGGTGGGGAACCTGCAGCCTCAAGACCCCATGTGGCCTTCTAGGTCCTCAAGTACCAGCCTTGGACTGAATCCGGACTTCACAGAACAAATCCCTTTATTAAGGGGGTTTGTTCTGTAAAACTTGGACTCAGTGAAAAGGCTGTACCCGAGGACCTAGAGGGACACATGTGGCCTCCAGGCCACAGATTCCCCACCCCTGATCCTAGACAGATCAACCACCTTATCTGTGTTTATCCAGATAAGCAAACAAAATCATATCAGCTGGGAAATGTTCAAATGTGGAAAGAATTCAGAGGTGGGTCTATACTGGTTCTTTGACCTGGGTATTGGTGTCTAGGTTTGGATTCACATCTATGTAGATGCTCTATCAAATCCCAGTGGGTCAGGCAGCCTTTCATCTTTGACACACTTGAGGTCCCATAGGGAATCCAATAATAGAGACATCGTTCACATGAGTCTGACTCAAAATTCTGCCAGTTCCATGATCAGTGTAGACACACCCTGTGGTCCTTGAGACCATATCCTTTCTCTGAATGAAGTAGAATTAGTACCATTTTCCCAGATGTGTATTTTTACATTTAATAGCTTAGGAAATGGTACTAGAAAACTACTCTTTAAACCAACTTCAAAGGAACTAGCTTCATGAAAAATCACTGGAGTCCCAAAAGCTTGATGCACTTCATCGATATTTAGAGCCTGTGAATGGGAAAATTTCTAGCTTAATAATACTCATTTTCAATATTTGGAGAGATATCATGTACCTACGTATATACATGTGTATATGTAGATATGTATATATTTATCTCTATGTGCATATATACACACAAACATGTATACATGTATGTCTACACATGCACATATGTATGCATATATACATACATATATACAAATATAAATGGGAGAGCTAGATGGCTCATTGGACACTGAGGCTGGAGTCAGGAAGTTGGGGTTGAGTCATTTCAGTCATATCTGACTGTGACTCCATTTTGGGGTTTTCTTGGCAGAGATGCTAGAGTGGTTTGCCATTTCCTTCTCCAACTCATTTTACAGATGAGGAACTAAGGCAAATTAGGTTGAGTGACTTGTCCTGGGTCACACAGCTAGAAAGTGTATGAGACTGGATTTGAAGTCATGAGGATGAGTCTTCCTGATTTCAATCCACTGCACCACCTAGCTTCCCTAGAGTCAGAAAGACCGGAGTTCAAATCTGGCCTCAGACACTTACTAGCTGCGTGACCCTGGGCAATTCACTTAACTTCTGTTTGCCTTAATCTACTGGAAAAGGAAATGGCAAACCACTCCAGAATCTTTGCCAAGAAAAGTTCATGGACAGTACTAGAATGTGACGGTCCATGGGGTCATGAAGAGTCAGACATGACTGAACAACAACATATATATTATATATATTTTCCCTGTAAACAAATAAATTAATCTTTTGAAAGTGCTTTGCCAACCTTGATGCATCCTATCAATGTTAGTTGTTGCTGTTGTTGTATTTATTGTTGTAGTTGTTATAGCAGCCTGTCTGCGCTAAAATATGTCTCATTTTTCCCACATCCCCTCGGGCATTTTTCATTTTCTTTTTCTGTCATGCTAGCCAATCTGATAGGTGTGAGGTGGTATCTCAGAGCTTTTTTAATTTGCATTTTCCTTAATCAATATTGATTTAGATTCAGGAAATCAATGTCATTCAGACCCAGGTTCAAGTGCTGCTTCTGACACATGGGATCTGTGAGCAATTTATTTAAACTCTGAGTGCCCCAGTGACTTGCTAAGATTCTAAGTTGTACTAGTCCTTTACCCTAAAGAAAGAGGAAAAGTACTCAGATGTACAAAAATATATATTTGTAGCAGCTCTTTTTGTAGCATCAAGAACCAATGTGTACGTGTATGCCTGTGTATGTGTGTGGTCTTCAGCTGCAATTTTGTTTTTATTTAATTTGTTATTTATTTTTAATACTCTTTTTTTTAAAAATTGAGTTCTGAATTCTGTCCCTCCTTTCAGCTCCTCCCCCACCCACTGAGAAAGCAAACAATGTGAAATCATGCAAAACATATTTCCATATTAGCTATGTTGCCAAAAATAAAGTGAAAAAAGTATGCTTCAATCTGCACTCAGACTTTATCAATTTGCTTTCTCTAGGTGAATAGAATTTTTCATCATGGGTACTTTTGTCTTGGGTCCAGTTGCCTTGGATCATTGTATATTGATCAATCCTAGCTGATGATTATTTCAATATTGCTACTACTGTGTACAATTTTCTCCTGGTTCTGTTCATGGAAGTTTTCCCAGGTTTTTCCAAAACCATCCTGCTCAACATTTCTTATAGCACAGTAGTATTCTATTACAATAATATACCACAATTTGTTCAGCCATTCCCCTGTTGATGGGCATCCCTTCAATTTTCAATTTTTGGCCACCACAAAAAGGGGTACTATAAATATTTTTGTATGTTTTTGTATTTATATTTTTATATAATATATATTTTGTGTATATATAACATATGTGTATATGTATATATATAGAGAGAGAAGGAAAAGCAGATATATCTATATCTATATCTATATATTATCTATATATCTCCTTTTCCTTCTCTTTGATCTCTTTGGGATCTAGAACTATTAAGCAGATTTGTAAATTTGCTAGATCCAAATACAGTTTTATAGCCCTTTGCACAGGGTTCAAGTTGTTCTCCAGATTTGCATTTTCCTTAATCAATAGTGATTTAAGATTCAACTCTAGTTTGAAAGAGGCTAGGCTGGAAGTTGCCCCGTGGGATACGTTAAAGGAGGAAATCGTCCTTATGTTGGCATGAGTGCTATTATGGAGCTAACAGATTTCCTTTTATCGTTGGAATAGTGAACATCAGTGTTGTGCTGCAGGTGGGTGTATACACATGGAAAGCCTCTGAACAGAAAGGTAGAGTGGGGAGGTGCCCAGACAGAGCTTGAATCTGGGTTCCATTGATCTTTTCATAGAGCATCACATCACTTACCCCACTCTACCCCTACTTTTACAGATATGGAAACTGATGCCAAGAGGAGGAACAACTTATCCACAGCCATCTGGCAAGGAAATAGCAAAGTCTGGGCTCTCATTTCCTCTGGCCACTTTGTTTCAGCGAGGAGAGCTTGCTTTTCTCCCAGTAAAGTTGTGCAATGATAGTAACAGCCTATTTTATTGATACAATGCTTTACACTTGCCAAAGCATGTTCATCTCACAATCTCCCTTAGAATGGGTTACATTCCCTATTTAAACAGTTGAGGAAAGAAGCATAAGACCTGTGTTCTAGTCCTGTCTCTGACACGTGCTGGCTACCTTTGTGACCCTGAGGAAATCACTCCACCAAACCATTCTCTCAGGCAACCCTTTCTGACTATAAATTTGCCAAATTGTGTGAGTAGAGGAAATTTTCTTACTGGGAGTTCTCTACACCAGTGAAATCTAAATCCCAGATGCACCCTAAGGTTTAAAAAAATACTTTTACCCCACAATACTCCTACAAAGTAGGAATGAAGATTTTTTAATAATGAAGATTTTTTAAATAATCATAGATTTTTTAATAATCATAATTTTATAGATGAAGAAAATTATATTTGGAGAGATGAAAGGTAGTATTAGATTTTGGATTTGAGCCCAAATCTGCTGACTCCAAGTTCATTGCTTTTTCTCATAACCACAATGTTTCTTGTAGAACAATCACCATGTAGAGTCGTTTGGCCATGGTATCCCCAATCCAAACATGTGCATGACTTCAGGGCCAAAGGAAGAGATTTTAGCTACTCTCCAACCTCTCCTGAAGGAGCCCGAGGAAGAATACTCCAACTCAGAGAATATGCACTCTAAATATAGACTTATGGGACCAGAAATCTTGTCTGTGTCTGTTCAATATGTTGGGTATAAGAGGAATTAAAAGGGAAATTAGGTTATAACTCCTCTGGAAGTGTAGGATATTATGTGTGTGGGCACAGAGAATGTTTAACTATTTAATTTCTTCTTTATTTTATATCTTAATTAAATGTTATTGCTAATGGACCTATGCATCTCTAGAATGATCTAAGAATAAAAGAATATAATAGATGGGGGATTCAGACTGTAATCTGAATTATCCCAAAGCAACCCCAATGATCCTCTGATTAGCTGAGGAGATGCTACACAGACACACACACAAACACACACACACATATGTGTGTGTGTGTGTGTGTGTATATATATATATATATGTGTATATATATATATGTGTATATATATATATATATATACATATATATATATATATATATATGTACAGAAACATAAGCTATGAGAAGCCAGGCCATACTTATTACCTGAATTGTACTGCGTCCCTACAGAGTTCCACATTAGACCTTTTAGCTCGCTGATAAAGCCTCGTCTGAGCGACTTTCAGGGGGGTTTCTTTATCTTTGATGGCTTGTTTGAGGGATGCAATGTTTTTTTCCTGGTCACTAATTTCTCTGAGTGTCTGTGGAAGAAGCAAAGTGTTTACACATGAGATTGGGCATCTATGATCACCCCCACCTGTATGGATAGCCGGGAAGCTTAGGGAAAAGGCAGAAGGGTAAAAAGACTTGGACTATGCCTTCAGCAAGTGCCCAAGACAACAGCAGAGCTAAATCAGACTGGCAGATGGTACAGAAGCAGGGGTATATGTATATTCCTAAACCCAGAGGCCTGAGTCTGCAATAGCTTCTCATTCTTCTCTGCACAAGACTCTGCACAGAACTCTCTACAGCACCCCCTCTGAATTTTATCTTTCACCATGCTCTCTGAGCTTGACCAGAGGGAAGAACAAACCCTCTGACTTCCCAGCTCAGGCATTTGGATGGCCCATCACACAAATTTAGGGCCCAGGTTTTCCCCCCATCTACTATGTTTCCTCTTTACATGCCTAAATATTATATCGCTTCTGAGCGTATGTGTCTGTTATTCTCATGGCTAAAGTAGATTTGTCCCTGAAGTACAGGAGACATTTGGAGATGGTCCTGACAGGCCAAGTTTGTGGCTTGATCCCAGAGCTCCATGAGCCAAAACAACTAGGGAAATGAGAAAAGGAATTACAAGATATGTGTAGGACTGAGTTTGGAGACTGCAGGAAGCTTCTGTGTTCTGTACCTCCCTTCTGCTAGTGGAACCCTAACCCAAATTTGTTTAATGAAAGAAATATAACAAGTCATTGCCAAATTAGAAGTGTTAGAAGCTCTCAAAAGCTGCTTGAGTCAAAATGGATAAGTTTCCTGTTCACTTACTACCCTGAAAATACTCTGCTAGGATATAGTGGGGGAAGTTATGGCAAGAGAAGTGTCACAGAATCATGTATCTAAGTTTCAGAGACCAATTCTATCATTTTACAGATGAGGAAAGCAAGGCACAGCTAATTTAACTGGGGGCCTGCTCTTACTCAACTGAAGGGATAGAGGGAGGAAGTAGGAGAGAGTGGGAGGGGCCTAGGACCCAAGTCCTGGCTGCATTATTCACTATCATGTCACAAAACATCCTTCTTCAAGCCTCACTTTGCCCATCTGTAAAATGCAGGTGATCTATGATGAGCTGGAAGGCATCTCAGAGGCCTCCTAGTCCACTCCCTTCATTTTACTGATGGAGAAACTGAGTCACAGGAAGCGTGCCAAGCTAAAACCAAAAAAGGAAGCAACTAAGAGCTTGCAGTAAAGGGCAACTTCACAGGTGAGTAGCTATGAGTGCCACCTCCCTGGAGGTCTTCCAGCAGGCTGCCTGTCCAGGATGCTGTACAGGGCATTCCTGCTCTGGTAAGAGCAGGACCAGATGGCCTCTGAGGTCTCCCTCCAGTTCTGTGCATATAGGCCTCTGCTGACAAAACACAGGCATTGCTTACATTCATTACCATCAAAACTCCCTTAGAATGTGACCTTCCTACAATGAGTCACTCCTACTTTGTGACTGTCACAAATTATCTCAAATGTCAAATTATTTTGAAGCAGTTGAGTGGTATCTGCTTTTAGAACAACCAGTTCGGGGCTTGCTGGGAAAGTGAGGACTTGGGTGACAAGTCCCCAGTGTTCAACTTCTATATCTGTAAGTCCTGGCAGAGGGGAGCCCATCTGGGTTTGGAGTAAGGAACTTTAGGGTGATCTGTCTACGTCCCCTAAAAGGAGTCTTGGGTCCAGACGAGGCTATGATTCTGTGTTGGAGGGGCCATAGAGTTCACTCAGGAGGGAATTACAAATGGCCCTTCCTGGGTGCAGGCCTAACCCTCAGTGCTAGTGCCTGGCTGAAAAGAAAAATTTCACAGAACTAAGACCAGTGATTGGAAGGAATGGAAAGACCATAATCTTAAACACAGGGCATCTGCATTAGGGGGTCAGCTTGGCTACTTCGCAACTACAGAACTATAGATGAAACATTTCACCTCTGTGAATGCCTTGGTTTTGTGAGCCAAATGGGCTAGTTCTTCTAGCCCAGACATCACATGGTTCTAGATAATAAGGAGGTAGTTTTTGGTTCAATTCAAGGAAAACCTTCCTAGCGATCAGAGCTATATGATAGCAGAATGAACTATTTTCACCTATAATCAGTGGTCACTGGATAGCTCCAAGCAGGACTAGATGATAACCAGTCAGGGTTCTACAGAAGGGATTTCTGCACTGGGTGAACGGACTAGATTACCTACGAGGCTTTGTCTAGCTATAAAGGGAAGTTCTATGTGATTGAACATGTCTCACATACCCACTTCTTTCCCTCCTCTTACATTTGCCACTGCTCCGATGTGGGACCTTATCATACCCGGACTATTAGAATAGCCTACTGGATATTTCCCCTACCACAAGTTTCTCTCCATACCGATCCATCCTCCCCGCAGCTGTCCAATTGATCCTCCTAAAGTGCAGATACGATTATGGTGCTGTTTAGTCATTTTTCAGTCACGTCCCCATTTAGAGTTTTCTCAGCAAATATAGCAGAGTGGCTTGCCATTTATTCTGCAGCCCATTTTGCAGATGGGGAACTAAGGCAAAGAGCCTTAAGTGATATGACCATGGTCACACAACTGGTAACTGTCTGAGGCTGGATTTGAACTCATGAAGATGAGTCTTTCTGACATTAGGCTCAACCCGCTATCCACTGAGCCATCTAGCTGTTTATGATTATATGTATATGTTCTCTATTCAATAAATTCCAATGCCTCCCTATCACCTCCAGGATCAAAAATAAAGTGCTTTGGAGTTCAAAGCCCTTCATTATCTGCCTCATTCCCCTCTTTTCTAGGATCCTTCTACCTTACTCCCTTTACTTACTGTGATCCAATGACACTGGCTTCTTTAATGCTCCTCACATAAGATAATCTCCTGAGCCCAGGCATTTTTACTGGCTGTCCCCCATTTCTGGAATACTCTCCCTTCTCATCTCTGCCTTCTGGTTTCGCTGGCTTCCTTCACATCTCAGCTAAAGCCACACTTTATGCAAGCAGCCTTTCCTGATCCCCTTCATGCTAGTCCTTTTCCTCTGTCGATTATCTCTAATTTATCAGAGAAGAAGGCTGAAGTAGGTAGGTACCGTGGAGTGCCATCCACTGCCCTGTTACCCTGTTACTCTGTTACCCTGACTTTTGTCAGGCCCTTGGTCTTCAATGACTCTGGAAGAAAGAGTGAGGCTGATGACTTTGTACAGCTCTGCCTCACTTAAATTCACTCACGAGTCAAGATTTCACCCTGTGATGTCATTGGTCCTCCTCAAAAGCTAAAGACACACAGCAATATCTCTAATTTCTCCCACAGGAAACTGATCGAACACAGTTGTTTGCATAATGTCTTGCCCCATCAGACTTCTGAACTTCTGGAGAGCAAGGATTATCTTTTGCCTTTCTTAAAGCCTCCAGTGCTAAGCATCATGCCTGGCTCATGGGAGGTGTTTAAAAAATGCTTGTTGATTGACTAACTGGACTTTGAAAGCTTTGAGGGCTTTGAGGCAGGGTGAGATGAGGTGTGTGTGTGTGTGTGTGGGGCAGGGGAGAGACAGGGCACAGCTAGAGGTCCTCACTCTATTCAGGTGGTGCTGCAGCTTTTGTTTGGCATTCTCCAATTCCTCGCAGCACTTGGAAAAGGCCAAGTTGACAGTATCACACTGCAGGCGGAGGTCCTCAGCGGTGTCACTAAGGATACTGTTAATCAGGACCCGCAGGTTGATGGACGCCATTTTCTCCCGTTCTGCCCGGTAGATGATGTCGTGGCTAAACTTGCTCCATGTTTCTGGAGTGGTGGCACTAAAGGGGTAAAAGGATGGTAAAGAAGTCAGTATTCCCTGCCCCCAGGGTTTGAGGAGTCATTGAACAAGAAGAGACCTGTTCTTGGAGCCAGGAGAAGAAAAGTTTCCTGACTCCAAGGAGTTTCCACTCTAACTGAGGAAATGAGATATACTTATGCAGACAAGAATTTGTGTACTATATGCCTAGTTCTCAGAGCCCAGAGAGGAAAAGGGTGGGGAGGAAGTGTGACTCACAGCAAGAAATAAACCTGGACAATTTAGGGAGTGGTGGATGATGGAGGTCTTCACAGGCTACATTACCTGTGAGACTTTAACCTTAAATCTCTTTCTATTCTAGTCTGTCCTCCACTCAGTTGTGAAATTGATCTTCCTACAGCACAACCACATCACACACTCAACCCCCCCCCGCCCCGCCCCCAACTCAAACTCCAGTAACTTCCTCTAGATCATAGATAAAATCCTCTGGCATTGGGAGCCCTTCATAACTTGCTCTATTCTTGCCTTTCCAGTATTCTTACACCTTACACCCCGCCTCAGCTACCCTCTAATCTAGGGACATTCTCCTCCTTTCTGTTCTTCACACACAATGCTCCATCTCCAGGCTTTACATATTCATTGGCTGGAATTCATGGAATTCCATGCTGGAATTCTCTCCTTCCCTTCCTTTACCTACTGGCTTCTCAGGTTTCCATCAAGCATTAAACAAAATCCAAACTCCTCTAAGAAACCTTTTCTAATCTCTCTTTATGCTAGTGCCTTCCCTCTGTGATTATCTCCAACTTATCCCGTATGTAGTTTGATCATAATTGTTTTCATGTTGTCTCCCCCCTTAGACCATGAGTTATTTGAGAGCAGGGACCTCAGCACTTAGCACAGAGCCTGGCACACAGTAGGTGCTCAATAAATGCTTATTGAATGACTGACTACAGCACAAAGAAAAAAAGCAGGAGTATGGAAAAAAGAAAGGTCATTGGTTGGTAGGGTTAACCAGATAAGATAAATTGGAGGAGGAAGTATATAGGATTTGAATTAGGCAGAAGAAGATAAGATCTATAGGCCTTTGGGTAGCCACCAGCTAAAGATACTTTTGGCCTTTGACCTAGGGAAGATGGATGAATGCTCCTTGCCAGAACAGAGAAAAGAAAACCCATAGTCAGGGAGATAACTCATGAACTTGCTAGTCCTTCCTTATAGGGACAATTTGGCATCCCTGGTGGACTTGATCAAGGTTCACCTCCTCCAAGAAATCTTTTCCTGTCTAACTGCTGGAATCATCCCTCCTTTACTCTATTTCTACCTTGATATTCTTTAGAGGAGTATAGTAGTTGGCTTCTTATGTTCAAGT
Source organism: Trichosurus vulpecula (assembly GCF_011100635.1). Classification (NCBI taxonomy): domain Eukaryota; kingdom Metazoa; phylum Chordata; class Mammalia; order Diprotodontia; family Phalangeridae; genus Trichosurus; species Trichosurus vulpecula. Next base: position 73,769,211 of record NC_050581.1, read on the forward strand.
ATATGTAAGATGTGGGGAAGAGGTTTCAGCATTCTGGCTGAGCTGCTAGACTTTATAAAGAATGATCTAGCTAGGTAAGGGTCCCAACTTTTAGTCTCAGAGAAGTATCTAGTGGGAAAAAACCCTTCCTTGGTGTCAGAGGGCCCTGTGTTCATATACTGTCAGTTTTCATTACTACCTGCATAACCTGGTATATAGAGTTGAACCTCTCTGAGCCTCAATCTCTTTCTCTGTGAAGCTAGGGAGTTGAGTTGGACTACAAGGTTTTCATGGTTCTTTCCTGCTCTAAATCTATTATATATTGGAAGATCTAGGTTGTATAGGGCATTGAGCCCCTTAGCCTCTCTAGGGGCCAGAGAGAAAGGCAAGAGAGAGGTGTTAAGCTCTTCACTGAAGTCCCTAAAAACCCTTTGACTAAAACACCAAACAAACAAAAAAAATATAGTTCATGGCTACAATGTACCCAGAGAAGATCCTGGTGTCCGCCTAAGGTACATAAATGCAATACAAATCAGGCCTTTGAATGGGTCCACTGTGCTCATACAGCAGAGGAGAGAAATAGTTTCCAGAAAGAATATTTACTTTTCCCTTTCTATAGCCCTGGGTGGGTTTGGCTACCAGTTGTGATTCAGTCTCTTGGTTTTGACTTGGGCTTAGGGTCACTGCCTTAGATTTCTGTCACTTTGGCTTACAAGACCTTTGAAGGCATGCATAATTCCTTTTTTGTGGGAGAAGAGCACCTACTATTACACCTATTGATTCTCAAAAGAAAAATAATTTCCTTAATTGGAATGAATTCGATACCCTCCATATACCTCATTCAGTCTTCTGCTTAGGTCTACCCCCATACCATGACCCCAGATCCTTGTCCCCTTCCACACAATACTTTCTCTGGCCACTCCCCAGATAGGTCCAATTTCGTTTTTTTAGAGGCAGATGCCAAAACCTTATCAATTTCTATACTAGGGGTTCTTAACTTTTTAATCTAATGGATCCTTTTAGCAATCTGGTAAAACCTATGGACACCTCAGAATAATGTTTTATTTAATTAAGGGAATACTAATTTTCAGTTAAAAGTTGATGAAAGTAAGGATGTATTTTTTTCATCCAAGTGCACAGCCCCCTGACATCTCTCCAAAGACCATGGACCTCAGGTTAAGAACCCCTGCTCTATATAATATCTGGCGAAGTTCTGAACACCAGATTCACAGTTTCTTCTGACCTATCCTCTCTATCTGAAACCACACGCTGAGGGATATGCAGCCTTGGAGATTCTTTTGAACCTCTGCTAGCTAGACAAGTATTGAACAGAGTCCTAGATCTAGAAGGGGGGTCAGCAAGACCTGAGTTTGAGTCCAACTACAGACACTTACTGGATGTATGTCTCTGGGCAATTCACTTGACCTCTCTCTGTTTCAGTTCCCTCATGAGTAAAATAATAAGGCTGGAACTAATGGCCTCTACAATCCTTTCTGTCTCTGAATCTGTAATACTATGAATCTCCCCCTTCTTGTTTCACTCTTGTCCAAAAGACTGGCTTGCACTCTTCTAGCTTCACCAGCATTCCTTGAACATCTGTCACCTTTAGCAATGCACACCAAGAAAGAGAGGAAAAAAAATACACTACAGAAAAATCTATTTTTTCACTTACCCCAGACCCCCGGTGTGGATTAAAAGGCCTCACATAAACCAGCTCCTCTCTGGGATAAACTAGGGGGATGGAAGCAAGAAGCCCATGTGGCAGTGGTGGCTTGCCACCTGTTGGTCACTGGAAGAAACTACATAGCATGCCAATTCTCAAAAGGATGTGAATACACTATATACAGAGTGTGAGAGTGATGGAGACGTAGATTCTCTGAGTGTCACAAGATGATATCATCTGTGAATCGTGGGAGTTCCTCTAAGGAGACCAAGGGCAAGAGTTACAGCAGCATTCTACCAAAGTAGTGATGACCTAGGGAGGCAGCAGGAGACCTGAGTTCTAGACATTTACTAGCTAGAGAGATGGGCAAGTTACTTTCTTTCTCCAAACTAATTTCCCTCCTTTATAGTCAGTCATTTAGTCAATTAGCACTTATTAAACATCTGCTATATGCTAGGCCCTGGGTTAAGTGCTGGAAACACAAAGGAAGGCAGAAGAAGATAGTTGCTACACTTAAGGAGCTCACAGCCTAAGAAAGGAGAGAAAATATGCAAACAATTGTGTACAAACAAGATGTATCCAGGATAAGATGGAGATTAAGGAGGATCAGGAAAACTTTCTCAGGAGAGGTGGGATTTTCGATGAGACTTGAAGGGAAACCAGGAGGCAGGGTGAGGAAGGAGAGCATCCTGGACATGGGGTATGAAATGCCCAGAGTTGGAAAATATAATGTCCTATGTTCAGAAGCTGATGTCACTGGAGAGCAGAGTATAAGAAGACTGGAAAGGTAGGAAAGAACCAGGTTGTAGAAGGCTTTGAACTCAATTCAACAAGTATTTATAAAGCCCAGACTATTTTAGGTGCTTTTCAAGGTTACAGAGACACAAATACACAATTAGCCCCTATTTTCAAGGGGTTAAAAATGAGGGGTGTGGATTTTTAGGTTGCTTCTCAGCATTAGAAATCTCTCTGAGTGCAACCTCTATTAGCTGTTAAAGTTTGGCACTTGTAGTCCTTACCTCACAAAGTTTTTGAGAAGAAAGAAATTTGTAAACCTGTGAGCTCTATGGAAATGTGAGTTATGATGATGGAGTCCATAATATGTGGAAATTTCCCTTTTGTGGGTCTTTCTTTTAAATACCTGGGTTATTGTCAAGGGAAATCCTCTTCACCCAATCCACGTGTTACCCATTCAATAGATACTAACTGACGTGCAATTTATACAGACTCCTGTGCTTGGCACCAGAAGGTTGGGGGTAAGGTAGAACACAAAAGTAGAGAAGAGATGGGATCTCTTTCTTCAGGGATCTCACGAATTATAGTAGGAGCTAAGCCACAGACTTGCATAACTACAATATAATTGCTTGTACAGTACAATTAAGATTAGTACAATTCTAAGAATAATAAGTTCTTTGAAGACAGATCTTCTGGTTGTTGTCTTTGTCTTTTGTATCCCCAATACCTACCTGGTTGCCATACCTGTAGTGAGCCCTTAATAAAAGGTTGTTGAATTGAACTACAGCATAAGACAGAGGGAAAAATGCCAAAGGAGAAGTTACAAAAAAAAAGTGGTCAAGGAATTCACAGTTAGGAAAGGATACTTTTGGCTGTGGAGATCTGGGAAAGCTTTCTGGAGAAGTCAGAACCTCAGCTGGGTCTTGAAAGAAGAGTTGGCACTAAAGAATTAGAAACTGAGGAAATGCCCATCAACTGGGGAATGGCTGAACAAGTTGACTGTGTGAACAATATGACTGTAATGAAATACTATTGTGCTATAAGAAATAATGAGCAGGTGGATTTCAGAAAAACCTGGAATGACTTAAATGAACTGATGCTGATTCAAGCGAGCGGAACCAGGAGAACATTGTACGATATTGTGCGATGATCAACTATGATAGACTTAGCTCTCCTCGGCAACACAATGATCCAAGACAATTCCAAAAGACTCATGGTGGAAAATGCCATCCACATCCAGAGAAAGAACTATGGAGTTTGAACGCAGATTGAAGCATATTATATTCACTTTTTAAAAAACTTTTTTAAAAAAATAGTTTCCCCCTTTTGTTCTGTTTCTTTTTTTACCACGTGACTAATACGGAAATATGTTTAATATGATTGTACATGTATTATGAAATCTATATCAGATTGCTTGCCATCTTGGGGAAAGGAGAGAGCAGGGAGAAAAATTTGGAACTCAATCTTATAAAAAAATGAATGTTGAAAACTATCTTTACATGGAAATGGAAAAAAATACTATTTACAAAAAACAGAAGGCTTGGCCTTCAATAAATTGAGATGTGGAAGGAAATATATTCCAGGCACAGGGGAAAACATGAACAAGGGCACTTCAGGAAGAAAGCATGTGATGTGAACCATGAACAGTGAACTAATTTGGCTAAAAGTAGAAGGAAGTAGCATGTGATGAGTCTGGGAAGCTAAGCTTGGGGCCAGAATGTTGAGGACCTTGAATCCAGACTTGAGAGATTAGCCTTTTTTTAATTGTAAATTTCTCTTATATTTCAAGTAAAATAAAACCTTTTTTAGCATTCATTTTTACAAGATTTCAGGTTCCAAATTTTCTCCCTCCCTCTCCTTCTTCTGAAAATGGTAGGCAGCTTGATAAAGTTTATACATGTGCTATCATGTAAAAAATAATTTCCATATTAGTCACAGTTGTGAAAGAAGAAAGATTTAAAAGAAAACACAAGAAAAACTAAAATAAGTGGAAAAAAACATGCTTCATTCTGCTTTCAGAGTCCATCAGTTTTTTATCTGGATATATATATAGTATTTTCCTTTCCGACTCCTTTGTATTTGTCTTAGATCATTGTGTTGTTGAGCAGAACTGAGTCATTCATAGTTGACCATCACACAATGTTATTGATACAATGTTTTCCTAGTTCTGCTCATTTCACTTTGCATCAGTTCGTATAAGTCTTTCCAGGATTTGCTGAAATATGTCTGTTCATCATTTCTTATTGCACCATAGCATTCCATTACATTCATATTCCACAGTTTGTTCAGCCATTCCCCATCTGACAGTTATCCCCTCAGTTTCCAATATTTTGTCACCACAAAAAGGGCTGCTATAAATATTTTTGTACCTTTTCCCTTTATCTCTTTGGGATACAGACCTAGTAGTGGCATTGCTAGATCAAAGGGTATCCACAGTTTGGTTGCCCTTTAAGTATAGTTCCAAATCGCTCTTCATAATAGTTGGATCAGTTCACAACCCCATCAACAATGCATCAGTGTCCCAATTTTCCCACATCCTCTCCAAAATTTACCATTTTCCTTTTTTGTCATATTAGCCAATCTGATAGGTGTGAGGTGGTATCTCAGAGTTATTTAATTTGTATTTCTCTAATGAAAAGTAATTCAGAGCACTTCTTCATGTGCCTATAGAGAGTTTTGACTTCTTCATCTAAAAACTGCCCATTTATATCCTTTGACCACTTATCATTTAGGGAATGGCTTATATTCTTTTTTTTTCTTTTTTTTTCCTTTTCTTTTTTTTCTTTTTAGTTTGCAACACACAGTTCTACATAATTTTGAGTTCCAGATTTTCTTCCCTCGCTCCCCCCTCCCTCCCCAGGACGGCATGGAATCCCATATAACTTCCATGTATAACTTCTTAGTTTTACACACTTGTCAAGTTGTGGAGAAGAACCATGACCAATGGAATGAATCATAAGAAAGAAGAAACAGAACCAAAAAAAAAATACAACCCAAAAACAAATACAAAAGAGAGAAAAAAGGGGCGGGGGGAGAAAAAGGCAAGCCTGAAGTGTGCCTTGATCTGCATTCATACTTCATAGTTCTTTCTCTGGATATAGATAGCACTCTCCACCGTGAATCCTTTGGAGCTATCTCTGCACATTGTGTTGCTGAGAAGAGCAAAGTCTGTCAGGGTTAGTCCTCACAGAATCCATATATCTGTGGTTGTGTATAATGTTCTCCTGGCTGTGCTCTGATCACTCAGCATTATGTCGTGTAGGTTTTTCCAGGTTGTTATGAAGTCCATATCATCCCCATTTCTTATAGCACAATAGTATTCCATTACCTTCATATACCACAGCTTGTTCAGCCATTCCCCAATTGATAGGCATCCCTTTGATTTCCAATTCTTAGCTATCACAAAAAGAGCTGCTATAAATATTTTTGTACATATGGGTCCTTTTCTCACTTGTGTGGTCTCTTTGGGATACAACCCTAGAGGTGGTATTGCTGGGTCAAAGGGTATGAACATTTTTATAGCCCTTTGGGCATAGTTCCAAATTGCTCTCCAAAATGGCTGGATCAGTTCACAACTCCAGCAGCAATATAACAATGTTCCAATTTTCCCACATCCTCTCCAGCATTTATCATTTTCCTGTTTTGTTATTTTAGCCAATCTGACAGGAGAGAGATGGTATCTAAGAGTTGTTTTAATTTGCATTTCTCTAATCAGTAGTGATTTCTAGCATTTTTTCATATGCCTACAGATATCTTTAATTTCTTCCTCTGAAAACTGTCTGTTCATATCTTTGACCATTTCTCAATTGGGGAATGACTTGTATTCCTATGTATTTGGTTCAGTTCCCTGTATATTTTGGAAATGAGGCCTTTATCAGTGACACTAGTTGTAAAGATTTTCTCCCAATTTTCTGCCTCCCTCCTAATTTTTGTTGCATTGACTTTTTTGTACAAAAACATTTCAATTTAACATAATCAAAATTATCCATTTTGCATTTTGTAATGCTCTCTATCTCTTGTTGGGTCATGAATTCTTTTCTTTTCCATAAATCTGACAGATAAATTATTCCTTGCTCTCCCAAACTGCTTATAGTTTCAGCCTTTATTCCTAAACCATGAACCCATTTTGACTTTATTTTGGCATATGGTGTAAGATATTGGTCTAAGCCGAGTTTCTGCCCTACCATTTTCCAATTTTCCCAGCAGTTTTTGTGAAAGAGTGAATGCTTAGCCCAGAAGCTGGAATGGCTTATATTCTTATAAATTTGACTCAGTTCTCTATATATTTGAGAAATGAGACCTTTGTCAGAGAAATTTGCTATGAAGATTGTTTCCCAGTTTTCTGCTTTCCTTTTTATCTTGGTTGCATTTGTTTTGTTTGTATAAAAGCTTTTTAATTTAATATAATCAAAATGATCTATTTGCATTTATTTTTCATTAATTCCTTTAATATTCTTGACCTTTTGTTCTTCCAGATGAATTTTGTTATTTTTTTCTAGCTCTACAAAATAATTTTTGGTAGTTTGGTGTGGCACTGAATAGGTATATTAATTTAGGCAGAATTGTCATTTTTGTTATATTAGTTCAGCCTACCCATGAGCAATTGATATTTTTCCAATTGTTTAGATTTGCTTTATTTGTGTGAAAAGTGTTTTGCAATTGTGTTCATGTAGTTTCTGGGTTTGCCTTGGCTGGTAGACTCCTAAGTATTTTATATTGTTTACAATTATTTTAAATGGAATTTCTCTATCTCTTGCTGCTGGGCTTCATTGGTTGTATAAAGAAATGCTGATGATTTATGTGGGTTTATCTTCTATCCTGCAACTTTGCTAAAGTTGTTAATTATTTCATTTAATTTTTTTAGTTCATGCTCTAGGGTTCTCTAAGTATACCATCATATCATCATCTGCAAAGAATGAGTTTTATTTCTTCATTACCTATTCTAATTCTTTCAATTTCTTCATCTTCTATTATTACCATAGCTAACATTTCTAGTATTATATTGAATAATAGTGGTGATAATGGTCATCTTTGCTTCACTCCTGATGTTATTGGGAAGGCTCCTAACATCTCCATTACAGACAATGCTTACTGATAGTTTTAGACAAATACTGCTTATCATTTTGAAGAATACTCCCTTTATTCCTGTTCTCTCTAGTTGTTTTTTTTTAAATAGGAATGGGTGCTATATTTTGTCAAAAGCTTTTTCAGCATCTATTGAGATAATCATATGATTTCTGTTAGTTCTGTTATTGATATAATCAATTATATTAATAATTTTCTTAATATTGAGCCAACCAGCATTCTTGGTATAAATCCCACCTGGTCATAATATATAATCCTTGTGATATATTGCTGTAATTGTCTTGCTGGTATTTTGTTCAAATTTTTGCATCAACATTCATTGGGAAAATTGGTCTATAATTTTCTTTCTCTGTTTTAGCTCTTCCTGTTTTAGGTGTGAGCACCATATTTGTATCATAAAAGGAATTCAGTAGGACTCCACCTATTTTTCCAAATAGTTTATGTAGTATTGGAATTAATTGTTCTTTTAATGTTCAGCAGAATTCACTCATGAACTGTATTGGGGATCCTCGAAGAGTTTGGCTTTTGTTTCCTTTGATTAATTCAGTTTATTTCATTGAGTCTTACTAGGTCCTAAGCCCCAGGCCCAAACCCCAATTAGATGCTAAACCTATGTGGGTGTGAATTGGTAACTAATGTGGGGCCCCGGGTGGGGCTAACTAAGGGATTAGTTATAATTAGATAACTGATTAGACCTTTGCTCCTAAGTTTTCCCCAAACCCCTAATTTCTAGGTGCTAGGCCTATGTGGGTGTGAAGCTCCCAGTGTCCTAAGGAGAGGTGCTAACTTCAGAGCCAATCATAGCAGCCTAAGTTCTGGTCATTCAGATGACGTTTGATGACATCTGAAATGGTATAAGAAGAGAAGACAGAGCCATTTGCTCAGGGCTCTCACTCTTGGTGGCACACTGATGTGGAGACTCCGGGCAGCTGTAGCTAAGTGCCTTCCAGCTCGTAAACCTGGATGCTGGGACTTTGTTAAACTCTGGTAACTATGTATTGGGATTTGAATCAGACAAGGTCTGTCTGTCGCTGTTTGTACTTCGTTTGTATTTTGCTCTGAATTTCAGAGTGCTGGTTTTTTCCCCTGAACTAAGTGAATGATGTCTGCATGCTGGATTAAAGTAAGCTTGTCAAGCCCTTAACGTTGCTTTCCTTAGTAAAGCAGATCAAAAGAACCTGGGCTTTTGCAGCGTGCTGGTAGCGTGCTTGTTGTTGGACTTGTGTTGGTTTTTCACCCCCACAACAGCTGCTAGCCAGAGTTAAAACATGAACCAATCTGGCCCTGGGGATTTTTTCCAAGGGAGTTCACTTATGACTTGTTCACTTTCTTTTTCTAAGGTAGGGTTATTTAGGCATTCTATTTACTGATCTCTTAATCTAGGTAATTTATATTTTTGTAAGTATTCATCCATTTCACTCAGATTGACAGACTTATTGGTATGTAACTTGGCAAAATTGTATCTAATGATTGTTTTAATTTCTTCTTTATTTTTGATACTAGATATTTGGTTTTCTTCTTTCTTCTTTTAAATCAAGTTAGCCAAAGGCTTATCTATCTCATTGTGGTTTTTCATAAAACTAGCTCCTAGATTCATTTATTAGCTCAATAGTTTTTTTTTATTTTAAATCTTATTCATCTCATCTTTGATTTTTAGGATTTCCAATTGGGTGCTAATTATAATTTTCTCTTTTTCTTGTTTTATTTTAGTTGCATGGCCAGTTCATTGGTCTGTTCTTTTTCCATTTTGTTGATGTAAGAATTTAGAAAAACAAAATTTCCTCTAAGTACTGCTTTTGCTGCATCCCATACATTTTGGTATGTTATCTCATTGTTGGCATAGTCTCTGTAATGAAATTATTGTTTCTATGACTTGTTCTTTGATCCACTTATTCTTGAGGATTAGATTATTTAGTTTCCAAGTAATTTTTAAGCTGTATTTCCACTGCCCTTTGTCAAAAGTAATTTTTATTGCATTATGATCTGAAAAAATATATTTACTATTTCTGCCATTTTACATTTGATTTTGAGGTCTTTATGACCTTTTAGATGGTCAGTTTTTGTGTAGGTGTCATGTGCTGCTGAGAAAAAGGTATATTCCTTTCTGTTCCCACTCAGTTTTCTCCAAAGGCTTGTCATATCTAACTTTTCTAATATTCTATTTACCTCCTTAGTTTCTTTCTTGTTTATTTTTTGGTTGTATATATTGAGTTCTTAGAGGGGATAGTTGAGTTCCCCTACTAGTATAGTTTTGCTCTCTATTTCATCCTGTAAGTCACTTAACTTCTCTTTTCAGAATTTGGTTGCTATACCACTTAGTGCATATATGTTTAGTATTGATATCTCTTCCTCATCTATGGTGCCTTTAGGCAAGATTTAGTTTCCTTCTTTATCTCTTTTAATTAGATTTAGTTTTGCTTTTAATCTGTCTGAGATGAGGATTGCTACCCATTTTTTTTTTACTTTAGCTGAAGCACAATAGATTTTGCTCCAATCCCTCACCTTTATTCTGTGTAACTCTCTGCTTCAAGTGTATTTTTTGTAAATGACATACTGTAGAATTCTGGTTTTTGATCCATTCTGGTATCTGCTTCCATTTTACAGGAGAGTTCATCCCATTCACATTCACAGTCATGATTAGTATTTCCTTCCATCCTATTCTTCCTCCTGTTTGTCCTCTTTCTCCTTTAACCCTTTTCCTCCTCACCAGTGTTTTTATTCTGTCTACCACCTCCCCTGATCTCCCCTCCCTTCTGTCAGTTCCCATATTCTCCCCTTCTTGAGCTCCTCCCCTCCACTTCCCTGTCAGGTAAGAGATTTCTATATTCAAATGATTATGTGTATTATTCCCTCTTTGAGCCAATGTCAATGAGAGTAAGGTTCAAGTGATGCTCATTGCCTACCCTCCCATTTTTCCCTGCACTGTAATACATCCTTAGCAACTCTTCATGTTCCAGGATTTGTTCTGGGTTATTTGGTTTTTTGGTTATTTGGAGATGAATATGGGAAAGCTATGGCAATTTACTGCTTACTCCACCATCTTGGCTCCCAGAAGTCTGTGAGTTTATCCTTTACATAGTAGACATATAGTAAATGCTTCATAAATGCTTTTTCCATTGATTCAAGGTTTTTGCATGTGTGTTTGGAGAAGTATTATGATAAGAGATGTGGTTTAGGAAGATTACTCTGACTATGGGACGGTATGAGAGGGAGGGAATAGAAGCATGGAAATCAGATAGGAGGCATTTAAAACATGGTACAGAGAGAGGAGATGAGTCTTTTGACTGGGTATATGATGGAGGGATAGTGATGTTAGAAAGAGGATGCATACATACTCCTACTATATCACATATTCAATATGGACCCCATTTGAAACCAATGCTACTGTGAATTTCCAGGGCATCAGGTACGCTCACATTCAAACATGAGCTTAAGAATTCATTCCAGAGCTAAATGGAATTAAATAATAGGTTATACTAGGAACTTCCCTACTCTACTGGTCTGAATAAGAAGTGCAACCATCCAGGCTATTTCTCCCCCCTCCCCAACTGGTACCACTGTGCCTGATATATTAACATTCACAGAAAATGATGGCCCTGAGGCCTGTTCAGATGAGGTATCATATAAGCAAAGGGGTCCTGACCTGTCATCACACTTGCATGAATGAGGGTGGAACTGAATGCAGGTGCTTTGGTTGTTGTAACAGGCACACATTTCATCAATGTTGTAGGTCTCGACCTTATCTGACCAGTCAAATTCACAGATTTCCTTGTGTTCTCTGTTTAGCCTAAAAGGAAAGGAAGAGGAACATTGGTGGAAAGAAATTCAAATTTATCAAAATTTAAGTTTATTACATAGAAGCTGAGTGGAAGAGGCTGAAGGAACCTGAAAGATCCCCATCCTAGATTGCTGAAAAAGAATAAATGCAGTGTAGTGAAGGGAATGCTGAATGTGGAATGTTGAACTCATGTCCAGGTTCAAGATCTGGCTCTGAAAATTACTAGCTGTGGGACCTTGAGTAATGTCCTTCTTCTCTCTGGTCTTCAATTTCTACATTTATAAAATAATAAGGTTGGACTAGATACTCTTTAAAGGACCCTCCAGCCCAGACATTTCATATTCTATTTCAAAGACCTTTTGTAGGTCTGTTGTTTTGCTATTCTGTGAATCTCAGAATGACCAGCAGAGGGCAAAGGATAGCCCACAAGTGTCAGTATTTTACCAGCCCAAGATATTCTGTGGCTCGTTGATGATAGGAAACCAGAGCCCAAAGTGGCCCACCTGCCATATGGATAACCAAATGTTAGCTGCAACTGCTAATGTCTCAATGTGCAGCCTTGGGTGGGTTGCCTCACTTATCTGCACCTCCGTCTGGTTCTACATAAATGTTTTTTTTTTTACATAAATGGGTTGTTAGGATGGTCAAGAAAATGATTCAACTCCAAATCAGCTAACTGGGTGGCTAGTGTAGCTACATCCCATGTGACTTCCTTACTGGGTAACTTTCTTAATCCTTGCTCCCTGAAGCAAATATGCACCATTCACTACCCCAACTTCTAAACCCAGAGAAGACTGAAGTTTGTCTTCAGTGATATCCTATTCTCACCATCCTGGGTACTTCTTCTTCCTCCAGAGTCCTCACATTCTCTATTTCTCCTTTCTATCATTCAAACTTATTTTTAGACATTTCATTTACTCACAGGTGACAGAGATCAGGGCACCTTAAAACTATAGGATAGCATAAGACCAATGAGCTGTAAGTCAGGAGAACTAAATTATATGACATTAGACAAGACGTTTTATTTGGGAACCTTAGTTTTACGATCTGTATTTCTGTGGCTTACTTCACAGGTTATAGGGCTTATGTAGGTTATATAGATTTGTATGGTGTTAGAGTTGAAATGGATCTGGGAGACATCCTAGTCCAAAACAGCTCATTTTATAGATGAGAAAAGGAAGTCTCCCCCCGCCAAAAAAATTGAGGCATGTGGCATAGATCCAATGAGATACTGAAATTGCTTTCATACTCAAGCCTCTTAGGTGTGGGGTTATACATTTAGGTAAAATGGATGGTTGGGTACCAATCTACAAGTTGGAAAGGTCCGTTTTTAAATAAAGAAGTATCTCTCTTACCACTTCCAATCTCTGATCCTGTCCTAGTTATACCATGTGAATGAATGATGATTCTGCCTGAGTGTAAGGTACCTCCCTGAATAGAAAGGACAACGAAAATTCTAAAGTGTCTTAGTGTAATTTGGGCAGTGTGGGCTTTGGCTTTACCTGAATGTATCATTTTTTTGTTGTTGCTGTTGTTATTATCTCCAGGGTAGATATTCCCCTAAGTAAGTCAAAGTGCACTCCCTCAATACAGAGAACCATCATGATTTCCTGTGGCCAAATTGCTCACCACCTGGTGGCTGACCTTCTTAGTGATGAATTTCTCTGCACTTAGCCAGGATGGTCCTTGGATAATGGGCACACAGCCTGTTGCTAACCCTTACTTAAAACCTTTCTTCCCTAGTAGGAGCTTGCACTATAGTGATAGGGCCTTTGAGAACCCAGGGCTACCACCATACCTGACACTGGAGGCTTTAACTGAAGGTACATAATACTAGTTTAGGAGATCACTGAGGGCCAGGGTTGAAAGTGTTAACTATGGGCCAAAAATAAAATGAGGAATTCTGGGGCAAAACGAGTTGAGAAGGTGGCAGTGACACAGAAGCCATACTGACCCATGGACCGAGAAGACAGATCCTTTCCTTCCTTTCCTCTACCAACCTATGCCAACTCATTACCCTGATTCCATCACCCAGAGCTCATCTCCCCTTATAGTATCATAGTTTTCGAATCAGAAGAGACATCTAATCAAAGAATCACAAAATTTCAGAACTGGAAAGGATCAGAATTCATTTATTCCAAGCCTTCATTTTACATATGAGGAAACAGGTTCATAAAGGTTAAGTGCCTTGCCCAATGTCACAAAAGTAGTAAGTATCAGAGGTGAGATTTGAACCATGGTCTTCTAGACTCTAATTTCAACACTATACTATGCCATTTATAATGCTGATAGAAGGCCATATGACTCAAAGCATAAGGAAAATGATCTCTGGACCAACATGGAAAGGAAGCATACCTTCCAGGAGAGGAAGTCCTCCTTCCCCCATTTGCCAGCACCTGACAGTCCTGCTGTCATTACAGTTCTGAGCCATGAGTTCTGGAATCCTAGACTTAGATAAGAGATCCAATGAGGTCATCTGTTCTAATGTTCTAATTCGGGGTATGACAATAAATAATTATGTCCCTTGGGGAAGAATATGGCATATGGAAAAGAATTGGACTTAAATCTAGGAATTCAGACCTAGCTCTCCTATTTACTAGCTCTGTGACCATTACTTGTCAATCTCTCTGAGTCTCATTCCTCATCTATAAATATCAATAATGATACATGTATTATTTACTTAACAGGTAGTGAAAAGTGCATTGTAGTTTGGAAGTACTCATTTGAATTATTAATATTAATGTAATTATTCTTTCATCAGTGAATACACAGTTGAGCTCCAGTTGCTGGGTGTGGCCAAGCAAAGGCTGGATAGAAGCCATCTGTCTGGGACAGTGTAAAAGAAATTTCTACGTAGGGTTACGAGTTTTGGCCAGATGACCTCTGGGGGGCCCTTCCAGTTTTGAGACCCTAGAATCCTATGAAAATGTTGGTCATGTGAACCTGAACATTCCAGAGGGATGTCTATCTCCTATTGCCCACCAGGTGTCAGTATCAACCAAGAAATGAAAAGAACATAGGCTTGCATATCCTTGTTGGACATAGTGGGTTTGCTTCAAATTTCAGCGAGTGTGTATATAATGCATGTATATGCATATGTGTGCATGTCAACATGCATTTGGTATAATATTAACTATGTGACCACACATTTGTTGTAAATATCATGTGATTTGCATACAAACGTGTGTGTGTGTGTGTGTGTGTGACACATAGTTGATATTGCAGGTCCATGGCCACTTGAGAGAAAACCATGATGGAAAGGGGAAAATATTGGATTTAAAATCAGTCCTGGCTCTGTTGCCACTTGAAAGCACTAGAACCTTCCTCTCTCTCTAGTTTTCTCATCTGTAAAATGGAAATAATATTTTTTTTTGCCTAATAGGAACCTTGAATTCAAATTTGGAACAGGCCTTAGAAATCTAGTAAAACCACCTCATTTTATAAATAAGGAGACAAACCTAGAGAAGATAAATAATTTTCCCAAGGTTACAATGGTAGGAAGAAGCAGTCAGAATTTGAACCCAGGTCTTCAGACAAAGTTGTTGTAAAATACTAGATGCAAAACTCCAATGTTCTATGACTACTACAGTAGGGAGGGTAGTGGTGCTAAGACTACCAGGTCTTTTGTTCAGTCTGGCACTATAACTACCCCAACTCTGAATTTCCTATGGGTATTCTTTAAATCATCAAAAAAAATCCCAAGGGGCTAGTCTTTTACTCCCATCCGCTGATAAACAACCAGCTTCCTATCCTCCAAATATATAAACAACACACTTTTACATTTAATCTGAATTTTTAACATTTTCTCCACAACTTTCTT
This sequence comes from Trichosurus vulpecula, assembly GCF_011100635.1. Lineage (NCBI taxonomy): Eukaryota > Metazoa > Chordata > Mammalia > Diprotodontia > Phalangeridae > Trichosurus > Trichosurus vulpecula. The sequence continues at coordinate 73,784,271 of NC_050581.1, forward strand.
AAGTCTAGATAATCCACCAAACATAAAGCACACCCTAATTTGTACCTATTTCTTACGAGTAAAGGCTTGCACCAGAAATTTAACAACTGGCTGTCAGATCTGGTACCAGCTGGCTGCCACACAACACATCCCTTTGATGATTCATGCATGAAACGTGGCTGCTTTTTCTTTTGAGGAAAGGCTAATAAAACCCCAAGTGACCCAAGGCTGCTTCTAAGGGAATGGTCAGCAACACAAGGATGTTGGATGGAAGGTGCCTTACCTGATCTGATTAACAGCTTGCATGAGAGTCCTTTTCAGAAGTTCTTGAATATTTCGGATGAGTTCAGCTTCCTGAGTTTAAAAAATAAAAAAATAAGGCGTAGTACTACAATCCTGCCTGATCCCAGGCTTCTTGTTTTTATAAATCACAAGATTTACAGTGGACTTTAGAGATTATTGGGGCAGCTAGGTGGCAGAATGGATAGAGCATTGCGCTTGGAATCAGGAAGACTCATTTTTGTGAGTTCAAATCCAGCCTCAGACACTTCCTAGCGGTGTGACCTTGGGCAAGCCACTTACTCCTGTTTGCCTCAGTTTCTTCATCTGTACAATGAGGTGGAGAAGAAAATGACAAACCACTCCAGTATCTCTGCCAGGAAAACCCCAAATGGACTCAAGTGGAATTGGACATGACTGAACAACAAATAAAGATGATCTAATCCAGTTCTTTCATTTTACACACAAGAAAATCAGAAGCCGAAACAAGAGTTCCCAAAGGTCGTACATGGAGTAAGTAGCAGAGTCAAGACTCAAAATTAGGTTCTCTGACCCCAAATCTCTTGATCCTCCCACTACTTACACCCCTCTTGGAGAGCACTTGGGAAGAGGGGGAGGGAGGGAGGAAAGAAGGCCAAACATATAGGACAGCATCCTGTGAAGTACTCTGTCCCCTGTAATAGGCTTCATTTCTCTTCCTTTTCAAAGAATGATGTCAAGAAAATCACTTCTAAGATTTGAAATTGAATATCTTGAGACTATTAAACCATAATTAAAATGTGAAGCAATTCAATAGGCACTGATCAGCAAATTGAGCCATAAATGATGAGTTTGTTAAACATGTCGGGGGGAAATGGAGGTTTTAAATGAGCCCATTCTTCTTCCATCATTAATAATGCACCATCCGTCTGGCATTATATGAAGATCAATTGTCATCACCATTATGTTTATGATGCTATTATTTTGTACATCAGTGTCACTCATCCCTGCTCCTCTATTTAGTCTTCTGATTTGTGTTTTAAAAAGAGGACAGAATCCGTCCTACTAGGAATCAGCATTGGTTGCTGCATGATTGTAAAGTGATGTGACCCCAGAATTTGGAGTCAAAATATTTGAATTCAAATTCCAATTTTTCTGCTAACTTCATGTGTGACCTTAGGCAGATCATTTCCTTTGAGTCTCAGTTTCTTAACTGTAGAGGAGTGATAATAATGTTTGCCCCATAGGAAACGAATTCTTAAACAAAGGATAAAGACAATTAGAAAAGAGAAAAGAAATAGTTTTGGTTACATGGAATTGGAAAGCTTCTGCATAAACAAAATGAATGTGTCTAGTAAACACATGCATAGATGTATATATATGTATACATATATATACACATATTAAGAAGGGAATTGCTCACCTGGGAAAATGTTTTATGTCAAATATCTCTGATAAGGGTGATATCCAAGATATACAGTTGTTGTTGAGTCATGCCTGACTCTTCATGACCCCTGATTTGGAGTTTTCTTGGCATTTCCTTCCCCAGTTCATTTTACAGATGAGAGACTGAGGCCCAGAGCCACACAACTGGTAAGTGCCTGAGGCTAGATTTGAACTCATGAAGAGAATTCTTCCTGACTCCAGTCCCAGCCCTCTATCCACTGTGTCACCTAGCTACCCAAGATATATAAGCAAATAACAAAAATATATAAAGCCAAAACACCAAAACAGAAGTAGTCAAAGAACATTAACAAACAATTCTCAAAAGAAACATAGGCTATTAATATCCATGTGAGGGAGCCCTCTCAATCATTAGTCAGAGAAATGCAAATTGAAAGAACCCCGAAGTTTACTTTATAAATTGCAAATTGGCTAAGATGACAAAAGATAGGGATAGTCAGTGTTGGAGGGTTGTAGGAATATAGGCACATTAGAATATTTTTATTGAAGGTCTGAATTAGTAGAACATTCTGGAGAGTAATTTGGAACTATACAAATAAATTGTCAAATATCCATACGCTTTGATTATACTGCTATACGTGTACCCTGAGGAAGTCACTAACCAAAAGCATAGGCTCTCTATGTACCACTTTTCGTGGTAGTAATTAATGTGAATCAAGGTAGTTACCAATCATTGAGCTAAAAATGAGAATAACAAGCTACAGGACACTCTAAAATGAATGTTGAGAAATTAGAAAGAAGAAATCTGAGCCCCAAAGAAAAGATAGGAAAACATAACTCTCCCAATTCCTTTTGAAAGGTGGTGGGTCTATGGGTATGGAACATCGCATTCAGTACTAGACTTGTAATATATTGATTGGTTTTGCTGATATTCTCTTCCTCTTTTTTTTTAAATCTTTGTTATAGAGGATAGCTCTTTGGGAAGGGGGATACAGTGGAGAAGTGATGAAAAACCAAAGCTATCAATCAAAAATATTTTTAAATGTGAAAGAAAATGACATATCCCACAGGGTTGTTGGGCAGAAAGTGTTTTGTAAATGATAAAACTTCTATAAATGTGAGCTGTTCTTTGCTTTTGGATATATTTGTTACCAAAGATTGAGGGAGCTGTCCCATGCTAGGCAGCTAGGTGGTGCAAGGGATAGAGCTAACATTTGTAAAGGTACTTTGCAAATGGTTGTTACTATGATAATTGTTGTACTAAATGCTTTCACAGATTCCATCTCATACCAATGGCAGGGGGATGAATGACTGAGGATGTCAGATGTACCCCACTCTTCTCTAGGCACTCTTCTCTAGGGATGGGAACCAAAAGCATACTCAGCTGATGCAATTCAGATAAGTAGTAGGAGGCTGGGTCTGAGATCGTGACTTACTGCTTGGTTTCCCACACTGGTATCTGCTGTGTTTATGGACTTAGGAGTCAAATAAGACAAATGCCTATGAGCATCTCTCACACCACAGTGGTGATAAAAGGGAAAAAAGACCCAGGACTGGTACAATGGATGCCCCTCATGTTAATCCATGCTTCGTCCCCTCAACCAATCTCTCCCCTCTGAGCACTCCTCTACCTCATACCATAGTGTCCGTTTCCATTGCTTCTCATCCAAAATTCTCTGTCACCTTTATTGTGCCCACATTGATGTAATTCTCTTCATCTGTCCCTATTCATTACTGAAAGTAGCCTAACTTCTCTGGCTTTTGGTTTTCTGCTTTAAAAAATGCAGAAGTTCAATATCACATAGCTATAGCACTCTTTGCTCCCTGAATCCAGTGATTCTATGATCCCCACTTCAATGAACCAATTAACAAGCATTTATGAGTATCTACCATGGGTCAGGCACTGTATTATGCACTAGGGATACAAATGCAAGTGTGTTCTTGCCCATGTAGCCTGATAGTAGTAGAGTAAGTTGAAGCGACAAGGACAACAAAGGGAGGATAACCCAAAAAGGGGGGATTTTTTAAAAAGTTAAATTAGTGAAAAGAGGAAGATCAAAGTAAGGACAGGACTGCTGGTTGGGGTGGATAAGATAATGATTACTGATAGCAGTCAGAACACAGAATTACAGAATCACCTGATTCTTTTTTCTTCTTCTGTTTTTTCTGCTAAAGATATACCTTGAATGAAAAAAAAAAACACAAGATCTAATTGGGGGTTGTTGAAACACAAGACAAATAGGGGACATAGTAAGAGATCTGTGAGCTGCCATTAATGAAGTTCAAGTTGCTAACTCCAAGTGTTCACTATATATCCTCGGGTGCTGAAACACTGGCAGATGTGGTCACTGAACCCCATCAATGATTTTTAAAGGATTGTGGAAAACAGGAGACATGCACAGGCCTGGAGAATAGAATGTTGTTCCAGATTTCATAAAAGGAAACAGACTATATAGGCCCAGTGATGTTGGCTTTGATTCCTGGCAAAATTCTAGAATCCATTATTGAAGAGATAAATCAATGAACATCCAGAAAAGAAAGCAGTGTTCTCATCAAGAACTGGTCATTCCAGACTAACCTCATTTCTTTTTTTTGGTGGTGTAATTGTAGAGAGTCAGCTCAGATGTCAGAGAAGCAATTGAGAAAGTCTCTAGTACTGTCCTTGTCAAAAGAATAACTGGGTCCAAAGCACAGTCTTTAACGGTTTGATGACAACTTAGAAGGCAGTCTTGTAGGGCTGACCTGAAGATCTGTTCTTGGTTCTGTGCTTCTTATTACTTCTTATCGGTGATTTAGACAATGGCATAGAAGCTATCCTTATCAAATTTGCTAAGAGAATTGGCTATCTTATTGAATCAAACACAATCATGACAAGCTAGCTCATTAGGCTTAATCTAAAAAGTTAAGGTGAGGAAGAGCTAAATGTAAAGTCTTGCATTTGGGTGCAAAACCTCTGAATCCAAGATGGTGAAGGCCTAGCTAGATAGCAATTCATCTGTAAAGAATCTGGAGATGTTGCAAGTTCAATATAAGCCGTTGGTTTGATATGGCAGCTAAGAAATGTTCTTAGATTGCATAAGGGAAGCTTAGTGGTTATGATAGGGATACATTTAATAGTCCCTTTGTGCTCTGGTCAGACCACATCTGGAGCCTTGGGCTCCTTTTGGGATGTTGCATTTTTGGAGGCAATCCAGCTTGCTCTCAACTGGAGAACATCCAGAAGAGGGCCACCAGAAGGGTGAAAAGTTATAAGATCATGAAGATGAATTGAAGGAATTAAGGATGTTTAGAGTGGAGAAGAGAAGACTTAGAGGAGAACTAGATGTGTAGATCCAGCATTTATAAAGTGTTTACTATACATCGGTCTCTGTTAAACACTGGGGATCCATATACAAGCAAATGAGGTAGTCTCTGCCCTCAAGTTCCTAATATTCTAATCTAGAAAGGCGATGCTTAAAGGAGGGGAGGCAAGGGGGGAAGGTCTTTCTCAGTGGCATCGGCATCTAGACCCCAGAAAGATAAAGCAGAATCAACCTATTTGAACTTAGGGATCCATGGATGGAGTCCAGTTTACCGGTGCTTGTATATGCATCTAGTTCTCCTCTAAGTCCTCTCTTCTCCACTCTAAACATCCTATGGTTGGAGGAGAAGTAGCATGGCTGGCTTGAGCCAGGACAAGTGACGTTGTAGCTGTCCTCAGATATTGAGGGATATAAAGGAAAAGAGACTTGTTCTAGAGGACCAAGAAAATGAAAGTAGGAGTGATGGATGGAAGCTATAGAGAGGTAGATTTAAGCCGGATATAAGGACATTTTCTTACAATTAGAGCTACTTAAAAGTGGAATGGTTTGCCTCAGGAGACGAAAGATCCCCCCTCATGTGCAAAAGCTGCCTGGACACTTGTCAGGCATGTTTTGTTCAAATCCAGCTTGGATCAGATGGCCTTTGAAGTCATTTCCAATGGTGAGATTCTTTGATGCTGTGAAACACACAGAAGGAGCATAGTGTAAAGAGAAGCGTATCGGATCTGTAGTCAAAGGGTCTCAGCTTTCATTCTGGTTCCATAGGCTAGTATAGTGGGTAGATATGCTGAATATGGGTTAAGGAAGGCCTGGGTTCAAATCCTGCTTCTAACACTAGCTATAATTCTGAACTTTAGTTTCCTCACTTATAAAATGGGGATAATAGCACTTGCCTTACAGGGTTGTGAGAATTCAATGTATATCTAGCACTTTGCAAAAATTAAAGTATTAATATAGATGTCAGTTATTATTATTGATGTCATCATCACTATCATTTCCTAGCTATACGGTCTGCAGCTTTTTTGGGGTCTCCGTTTCTTTCCCAGGCTAAGCAGCACATACCATTACATAAGGTTATGACAGGCTTGCAAGTTTTTCAAGGAGATTGGAGAGAAAAGATGGCAAAGGACTAGGAGCCACCTAATGGCATTGACTTCACTCCTGCTTCTTCTCCTTTGGAGGAGACACTGATAACAAGTAGTAGTGACCATTCCTTGGTGAAAAGTCCAACTGACTTTATTCAAAGATAGAAATTCAGGACTGACACAAGGGCCTCGTGCTGCCCATTTGCTCAATCCATGCTACTACTCTGCAGTTGGGACTCTCAGAGGGCTTAGATTTTCTGACGTGCTTCAACAGATGGCCTGACTTCCAGGGCTTCATATGTGTCCATTGGGGGGGGGGATCCCCTTGTTACTCAGCTTCTGACTGGTTGCAACCGAAAACTGTATTTCTGGGTTGCCTCCAGGCTGGGACATGAGGGGAAAGTGAATAGTGGCTTGAAAGGGTTTCTTGGAAGGAGGTGGGAATGAGGATTTAATGTAATGTATCATCTGTGTCTCTGTGATTATGTTGATTAATGCTTCTGTTTTGCTTCACCTTTCATGTTTTTCTTCTTTTGGAGGGGGAGAGGGCTGGGACCGGAATACTTTTTTTCCATATAGCAAGCTTCTTGGTGAGGAATTCCCTCTACCACAGCAGACGCTGTATCTCATCTGCAGCTGAGTGCCCAAGGCAACCTTTGATTTATTCTGATTAAATGCTGATTATAATATGTCCTAGAGTTAGAGGTGAATCAGTGAAACACACAACTGGGAATGAGAAGGGAAAATGAGTTTAGGTAAAAATGAAGGCTGAGCTGTGGGGTGATTGGGTAAAGCCTCAGATCAAGGGTTCTTGATTGTTCTTTTCCCATGTCATAGACTCTTTTGGAAACCCATGGAACCCTTCTCAGTATAAAATTTTGAATGCATAGAATAAAATGCATAGGGTTACAAAGAAAAAGCAATTATATTGGAATAAAAATGCATTTTTCCTATTCAAGTTGTCTGCTAATTCCAGACTAAACCTCTGCTTTAGATTAAGGAGCTAAACATTACCACTCACAAAGGTACAGAGTTAATGATAGAGAGGTAGCCAGCTCTCTGAGAGTCAGAGAGGCCTTAAGACCCCTGGCTTTCACTCTAATGCTGAATGGTTCCCCTTTACAGCTTCATGTGAGCTATTCTTTGATAGTCCTGCTGGCGCTTCCTACAGAATAGAATCAGACACATGAACAGGATTATATGAACCAGGGGTGTGCTAATATATGTTTAACAACTGACTTTCAAAAAATTTATGCATGACACATTTTACAGTTTAACCTGCATCAACATTTTCTTGATCACTTTCCTAACAATCAGCTAACTTTCTACATAAACAAAACAATAAATCAAACCCTGATTTGTAACATTTACTGCTTTCTGAGATGGAAATACACTGAAAATTTAACAATCTGGTCTCGAAAGCCTGTGTGAGCTGACTCCAACACACCTGTGACTGTAGACCTAGAATTCTAGCCACAGCATGAAGTCAGCAACTGTCACCAATTTTTCCTTATGCCTACTGGAGTGGCATTTCCCTGGCCATTTTAACCTGGCAAAAATAAAGTTATTTCCCCTAATTTAATAAGGGTACTGTAGGACTGACCAAAAAAAAAGAAAAGGAAAAAACCCACAAAACTATAATTCTTCACTTTACCAAATAAGGAAAGAAGTAACATAGAATGCCCTCTAAGTTTAGGGTAATTGGAATGATGTCCTAACAACCAGAGCAGTCAAAACTAGGCATGTTTCATTGCAAAGGAGTAAACTCCTTATCACTGGAAATGTTCAAGCTGAGGATGGATGACTAACTTTGGTGGATATTTTTGAAGAGGCAGCTTAATATCATAAATAAACTCACATAAGATGTGAGTTTAAGTTCTAGTTCTGATACTTACTAAATGTTATCCTGATTGTGCCCCTCTAAGCCTCAGTTTCTTTATCTATAAAATGGGAATAATACTTGTATCACCAACCTCAAGGGGCTATTATAAGAAAAGTGGTTTTTAAACGTCAGAGTACTAGAAAATCATAGGATACAGGGCATGAAGGGACTTTAATAAAGCAAGGGAGTTGCACTAGATTCTATAAGATTATCACAGAGAAAATCTCTGCTCTGAAACTACCTTACTCTGACAATTGGTAAGTCACTTTTCTCTGAGTCTCAGGCATTGGACTCTGAGATCCTTTCTGGCTCTAAAGATCTATGACTCTATAAGACTAGCAATCCTCCAAGTGTGTTGGTTTGGGATATAGTCAGGGTCAGCTCAGAAAGGCTCTTGGAGAAGTGACTGTTAAATTTTCAGTGCTGAGCATTTCTACCTCAGAAATTGGAAAACTACAAATCAAGGCTTGATTTATTGTTTTGTTGATTGTCTAGACTTAGGAAAGCCATGGAGAAAATGTCAATGGCACAGATTAAGCTTCAAAGTGTGTCCTGCTATTTGGAGAGCCAGTTTACCAGCATGTTCCTGGGAAGGGGGCACTTGGAGATTAGTCTAGGAAGAGCAGGTCCGTGTGGGATTGCACTGGTTAAGCTAATTCTTTACTACTACAGTTGTATCCCTTTCACATTGCAGTCCTTGGGAGTGCCTTTAACACTCCTCCCAACCCCAGCCCACGCTCCTGTCTGCATAAGGTGCTAAGTCCAAGAGCAGGTTTTTTCTTGGTTAAGAAGCTGGTGATTCTACTGTATCTATACATAAGGGTTTTAGGGCTCCTCAAGAGGGATACAATGTCACTTCCTTTGAAGTTGGAATGATAGCAAGTCTCCCCTGATCACTTTAGGGGCTGCCACTGGAAGAGTATAAAGTGCCTCCCTTGTCTACATAAGGGTAATGGAAACCATTATCAGCCAGGTAAGTGATTTCAGGAGGGGGTTTTGCACACAGTAGACACTCAGCAAACGAGCAGATCTTCTCAAACCATACACAGATAGAAAAATTATTTGGTCTTAGAAGCATACTTAGGTCGGCTTTCAGCTGATTGCCCAGCTAATAATAATTATAATTGCCTTCATTAGTGGCACAAGAGACTGTCTATTGAGAAAGTAATGAATGTTGCAGATTTCAAGGCTGAGGCTGTAACTTCTTTTCACAATTCTGTGTAGTTCCAAGATCCGCAGGGCTGGGGCTGCCCCTGATGGTCCAGTACAGGCCATAAATCCATCACCAGGCCAGCTTTATATCGATGAGTCCCTACTGTGGAGTCCCAACAGAAATATCCTTTCCATTTTTAAGACCGAATGTTTGTGATTCGCTTAAATTTATGGGGCTTGTTTCTTGTGAGTCTTAAAGGAGATTAAATTGTTATGTCACTCCCAGGGTTTGCAGGCCTTATGCTCACAGAAGGAGTAGAGTCCAACTTTGCTATCCTGAGAATCAGATAGACAGGGGACTTACGATTCCTCTTCATGTTCATGCTGCGTTCTTTTGAGGTTGGTATTATCATTCCCATTTTACAGATGAGGGAACTGAGGCTCATAAAGTAAACAACTAGCCCAGAATAACATAAACATTTGGCCTCTTGGTTGAAATTAGAGTTTGTGTTCTTCCAATAGGGACCACAAGTACTACTCTAGTCTCGAAGACAGGGAGTACAGGGATTTCATAGAATCACAGGATTTCAGAGTTAGAAGGTACCTCAGTGGCCATCTATAGTAGTCTAGCTCATTTCCTCTACAAAATGTAGCATAAACCCATGGGGGATAAATGGCATCTCGATAAAAATAAAACTTTTCATAGAATTATAGCTTTAGAGCATAGAGGAACTCAGAGGCCATATAGACCCATATGTGGCTGAGACTCACAGTTTAAGAAGCACCAAAGGGGTCACGAGTGGAAAAAGTTTAAGAAGCTCTGATCTAGACCATCTAGTCTCCTCATTTTCCAGATGATTATTAATGATGATGATGATGATGGTTGCTCATATTCCTACAATAATATCAGCTCCTTGATGACGAATCTCTTTTCCCACAGTTCTTTATGAGAATATACAGTAAAGCATGGAGGAATCATGATTACATAGGGTGGTGGGTGCCCACACCAATGGAATCCTGTTCTTGTAATCTTGAAGTAATAATAATATAACACTATTATGTATAATCATGGAATGTCAAGTTGGCTGGCTGGTGTTACATCCTTTTTTGTTTCCTCTTTCTAGCTAGGTTAGGCAGAGATGAATCCTTCCCAGGCCTTGCCTATTTCTTTGGGAGGTATTTAGGGTGTGACCTTTTCTCTTCCGTACTCTTTTCTGGAGCCAGTTTGAACTGACTCAAGAGAACTGATCATTAAATTTTCAGTGTGAACATTTATACCTTGGAAATAAGCAAACATTATAAATCAGGGATCGGTTTATTGCTTTGCAGTTTGTCTAGATCAGTGTTGTCAAAGTCAAATAGAAATGGATCCCCAAAGGCCACATATTGACTTATGCTTAATACTTAATACTATCTATATGGATTGACTTATGCTTAATACTTAATACTATCTATATGGCATTTTACTTTAAAAATTCCCAATTACACTTTAACTGATTTGGACTGTTTGGGGGAGTTTTGCTAGCTATATGTGAGTTTAACAACTCTGGTCTAGATTTAAGAAAGTGACAGAGAAAATGTTAATGATATAGATTAAACAAACATAAGCATGCATTTTTGGAGAACCAATTGTTAAATATTTACCAGCATACCACTTCCCCCTTCCATCTAGAGATTTAATAAGCCACATTTGTTGCAACAATTAGCTTGATTTTTAGCTTAGGGTCAATATTATTCTTCCTCTTTACAAAGTTTATAGCAGACAAAAAGTAGTGTAAACACAATAGCTCAGAGCCCCCAGTTGAGCAAATTCCTAACATTCAGAAAGATATTTGGCTCTTTGATGGAATTAAGATTTTTTTTCATCTCCAGCTAATTCCTGGCTTTTCTCTATTTCAGACAAGGTATAAACAGGAAATGTTTAGTAAAAGAATCAGGCAGAATATATTACAGTAACTATTACTAGAAAGGCATGAAGAGGGAAAGTTGAGGAAAGAACAGAGCTTTCTTTCTTTTCCTTTTTTGATCTTCCCTCAGCCCTTGAAAAGATGATTAGCTTTAGCCCAATTCCTCTGATCAGAAGTGCCTGAAGAGGCCAGAGGGCTCAACTCTATTTTTCTTTTCTGCTGCAGCTCATTTCTTCTCTTAGTTATTTCAATCTGTTATTCCTATGCCACCAATTCTTTCCAGTTTGACTTGGTAACTTGTGGGTGGGAAAGGGAATATGCCCATTCCTCTCTTCTATTTATTCTTCACCAGGCTGTGTGTCTTTCTTTTAAAATTCCTGGGCATGACTCTAGTCCCCCCACTTCTAGCTCAAAGATCACAATATTCTAACTCTTTCTAAGGGTTTTCAGGAAAGATATTCCTCTGAATCTCAGAATGCCAGTCAGTTCTCAAACAAAAATAACAACAATAACTCACTCTCATTGTGATTTCAAGCTTACAAAATTACAATTATCCTTACTTTATAGCCAAGGAAAATGAGCCTCCTTGGAAAAACTGGGTGCCTCACTGTATTATAGCATGATTCCACAAGGAGTCATGACTACATTAGCTGTTAGACTGAGTTAAAGGAAGAGCCAGAAACTGTCCCTTCTTTCAGCATAAAGACAATGCTATAAATATGGTTCCTGCCTCACCCCGGCTCAAAACTCATGCACAAAGGGCAATTAAGTTCCATACTGTGTATCCAACACTGACTATAGGTAAGCATAGACAGTGTGAGCTAGAGGAATTCAAAAGAGAGAGGGAAAGGTGTGGGCTGGAGATTGTTATAAGAGATTTCCTGGAAAAAAATCTTCCTAAAGTTGAATCTGAAAAATAATCAGTTGCATTTGGGTAAGAGGAGGAGAAGGGAAGGGCATTGTATGTTAGAGAACAACGTGAAGAATGAACTGGGCATGTCTAGAGGATGACAGGGAAATGGACTTGGTTAGACCTGAGGGTGCATGCAGCGGAACTTGATATGAAGTTAGAATGGTGGGTGGAGGCTTAGTTCCAAGACTGAGGACTTTTCATTTTCTCCTATAAGTGGTATGGAGTCATTGAAGGATTTGGAACATCAGAATCATGTAGGATCACAAATCTAGGAGGGACCTAAGAGTCCATCTAGTCCAACCCCTTTCATTTTTGCAGATAAGGAAACTGAGGTCTAGAGTAGTTAAGTGAGTTGTTTAATGTCATGCAGTAATATGTATCAAAGGAAAAAAAGTTTAACCAAGCCCCTCTGCTGAGAGAAGAGAAAGGAAGAGAAGAACACTGATTAAGTGCCTACAATGTGCCAGGCACTGTGCTAATTGCTTTATAAATACTATATTCTGAGTTAGGTATTTTTCCTCGGTACCACAGAGCTGTGTGCCTCTGGCAGTCTGTGTCAAGGTGAAGCAGAATGGTTTCAGAAAAGTATGAGAAAACTTATGTGAACTCAGGCAAAGTAAAGTGAGCAGAACCAGGAGAACATTGTGCACAGTAATAGCAGTATTGTAAGGGGGATCAACTGTGAAAGACTTAGCTATTCTGATTACGACAATGATCCAAGACAATGCCCAAGGACCCATGATGAAAAATGTTATCTACCTTCAGAGAGAGAACTGATGAACTCTGAATGCAGGTTGAAGCATTTTTTTTACTTTATTTTTATTGTTCTATTTTATTGGTTTTTTCTGAAACATGGATAATATGGACATATATTTTGTATGACCTACCATATATATAATAGAAATCAAATTGTTTGCCTTCTCAAGGAGGGGGGGGGGGAGAGATGGAGAGAATTAGAACTCACACTTTTTAAAAAATTGTTAAAATGTTTACATATAATTGGTAAATATTTAATGAATTAAATAAAAATAACTTTTAAAAATAGTCAAGATGAAAGGTGATAAGGACCTGAAGTAGAATGAGTGCACTGGAGATGAAGAGGGGCAAATAGATATGAGACGTCTTGAAGGAAAAATGTAACTGGTCTTGGGAACAGGGTAGATAGAGGGAGTGAAGGAGAAGGACCCATTAAATATGACTCTGAGGCTTCTAGCCTGGAAGATTAATAGTGAAATCATAGTTGTAAAGGGAATCCAGTTTGGGGAAAGCTACTAGGTTAGGAAAAAATAATTGAGTTTTTTATAGCTGTTGCAAGAATCAAATTAGATAATATATAAAGTGTTTTGCAAACTTTAAAGCACTAGATGAATGCTAGTTATTGTTACTATTAGTATTATCTCAAGATTCTTCTCCAGAGAAGCTAGGACATTACTTCATAATTATTAGCAGATTTTTGCCTCTAAAGATTATCACTGGAAGCTTCATTTGCATGTATAATGGTGGTGACTTCAGAGAGGTGTGGAGGGAGGAAAAGAGAGAATTTAGAACTCAAAGTTTTAAAAATGAACTTTAACATTTGCTTTTACGTGTAATTGGGGGAAAATAAAATATTAAGAATTTTTAAAAATTGGTGAGGACTTCACAGATGATGAAAAATTATCTGCTTGGAGTCAATTACTTTACACACAGTGATTCATCATGGAACAGACAAGTTTCTGACTTGCATTAATTTGACTGTCTAGGGGCCATATTTAAGTCAGGGGCAGTGATAATGAAAAAAAGCCCTGGAATTGGAGCAACAAGACCCATGTTCAAATCCTGGCCCTGCAGCTTCTGTACTTTTGTTACCTTGGGCAAGTGTCTGGAGTTGAGATTTTTCATTTGTAAAATGAGAAAATGAACTAAATGATTCCTAAAGTCCCTTCAAGTCTATAATTCTTTTATCCTTTAGCCTCTTATCCCAAGCTAAGAATAGTGAAAACAGGAAATGGACAAAAGAAAGGACATTGACATACTATCACTGATTCTTAAAGATGTTAAAAACAACAGGAAAGAAGGAAATATGAATTTATTAAGTGACTACTATGTGCCAAGCACCTTGTTAAGTGCTTTTACAAATATTATCTCATTTTGTCCTTACAATAACCCTGAGACATAGATGCTGCTATTATCCCCATTTTGCAGATGAGGAAATCAAGGCAGATGGCAGTTAAGGGACTTGGCCAGGGTCACACAGCTAGTAAGCATCTGAAGCCAGATTTGAACTCAGGAAGATGAGCCTTCCTGACCTCACACCTAGTACTCTATCCACTGAACTACCTAACAGCCTCTACTCGTCTAAAAAAGGAGCAGGAAAGAAACCAGAAAGCCCTTCAGTAGCAAATATTCAATTTGATTATCAAACAGGGAAATCAGGCAGCCAAAAGCATCACTAGTTTACAAGCTCATTTGTAAAACATTATGGTAGAAGGTGAGATAAGACTGTGAGCATTACCTCATAAACCACTGAAAAACAGTCAAGGAGAAAATAAATGAACTTTGTTGTGAGATCTAGCTAAGTCACATTGTTCAGGAATCATTTGTGGATAAAATTGGAAGGAAGACAATAAATATGGAATGAAAGATTGCTGGCATTTGTATTAATAATACATCATCAAGCATAATGAGGAAACCATCATTTTGGGATGCTATCTTGTTACCCAATGTACCATTTAAGGAAGTAGGGAAAGTATTTAGATGGTGGCCAGGAAGGACTGATAGACCACACTAGGCACACAAGTTGGAAGTCCATGACCAAGCCAAACTAATTTTAAAGGCATTTGGTGAGGGGGTGGGGGTTGATTTTCAAGATATTGAAAAGAAATTCCACCAAAATAGGATAACTTAGAGATGATGCTTTTATCTTCCTGCCCTCCCCAACAAAAGACAATCAAAAAGGTACCTGATTACTGATTCTCATGTCTATTTTCTCATCTCTCTAAATTGTGAGAATGGTCTATGTGTGCATGGGGTGTATTCTTGATGAAAGCACGAAGAAGGCTTTGACCAAACAATTTTTATAGCAGATATTGGTGACTGTACTGTTAATTGAAAGATGTAGAAAATAAAAGATCCCACTGTGTATTTGTTGATTAGAAAGTTTTAACTTACAACTATTTTCTATATCAAGACTAATGTAGGAAGTAGCAGTGCCTTGTACTACTATTTTTAGACAAGCTGAGATGGAGAGGGTGATCCTTAAGCCCAAACAAATGACTCAAGAACAATAAGCATTTTAGGTAGTGATGGGTATGAGCAAAGAACCCTTCTAGGGAGTGTTGGTGCTCAAAGTGTGGTCCCAAGATCCCTGGTCAGTCCCTGAGACACTTTCATAGGATCTTCAAGGTCAAAACTATAATAATATTAAGCTGTCAATTGCCTAATAAAATATTCCTCTTTTTTCCAAATATAAAAAAGGAAAAAAATTGACATGGTAAAACAAAATGTAACCTTGAAGATTCTCATCCAAGTGCCTCCCATGAAGAAGTTAAAATTGCAGAAGAATGACAAATATGTGTATAGAAACAACTGTTCAATAATATGCAAAATATCTTTATCAGTCCAGATATAAGACAGGTTAGTAAGTGTTCACCTAAGGTGATCACTAACCTTATGGGCAGAATCCAAACAGAAGAAAAGGTCCCCGTTGATAGCAATGTTCTCCAAATGTTTCTACTTGGAGATGAAAATATATTAACTGCATTGAGAACACTGCAAAATATCCTCAGTGAAGTGAGTTGCAAAGTAAAGGAGATGAGTCTGATCTGGACAGGAAAAACCACGGGGATGAAAAATGCCTATTATAGTCCAGGGGTGGGGACCCTGCAGCCTAGAGGCCACGTGTGGCCCTCTAGGTCCTCAAGTGTGGCCCTTTGACTGAATCCAAACTTCTCAGAACAAATCCCCTTAATAAAAGTATTTGTTTCATAAAACTTGGACTCAGTCAAAAGGCTGCACCCAAAGACCTAGACGGCCACATGTGGCCTCGAGGCCACAGGTTCCCTACCCCTCAATGAAATACAGCCGAATGGCCATCCTATCAACTGAATACACATGTAAATATGTATATTTTTATGTCTGTGGAGACATACATAACACAAGGGTTGGTATCTGCATCACTCCAGTAAATACATGCATACACACATTTATAAAAAATCCACATGTGTGGATACACATGTGTACGTGTGAAGGAGATACAAAGTTTAAATAAAAACAGAACTTGTTCTGGTTTTCCATCTTTGCTTCTTTTAATAGCTGGAGGAGGGGCACATACATATATCTTATCAAGGTGCTGTAAATAGGTTTGTGAGCTGGGCCAATACTTGAGTAAGAGAAGGAGATTAAATAGAATCTTATCTAGGAAACTGTCCAGCACTTTGAACGATCCCAAACTGCTCACTGCTGAAAAAGCCCAGCTCCATCTCTTAAATACCAGTATTCTCCCAGTGATATTTTATGGCTAAAAATCATTCCATGATCTAAGAAAAGTCATAATTACAAGTAACCTGAAGGATGATAGAAAGATGCATGGTGGGAATAAATTCGATGAATCAGGTTATAAGTAATGGGTTTCAAGCAAGAAATGTTTAAAGGTTTAAAAAGCATGTACAGACTGAAAAGAAGATGCTCTGGTCACATGACAAGAATTAAGGCAAACAAATAGATGGCCTTAATGGAACATTTCAGCCTTCTAGATGTTAAAAGAACCAAGGAAATGCCTCCAGCACCTTGGGTGGACCCTGCGTTGAGGATTTATATAAAGACGTGAACAAGAACCTCATAAGGTCAGAAGGCAATATTTAAGACATTCATCAATCTAGAAAATAACCCATGTTGACATAATTATGGATGGATCAAGGTGACAAAGTTATCTGTGACTCTGATTAAAGCAGTGTCCAATCATGACTTGGGAAGACTGATGGCGAAGCATTGTCTTACACCAATAGGCCAAAAGGTGGTAGATCATAGGTTTAAAATGAGGCATGCATTTTCAGATATGGCCAATGTGTTAATTTGTTTCGTTTGACTGTATTTAATTGTTCTATTAAGGTGGGGGTTACAGGGAGAGGGAATCATTGGGATGTGAGAATGATGTAAAAATATGATCCCAATTTTTTTTCACAAAAATCTATTTTCTTAATCCCAGAGTCTCTATAGGGACAGAGACCATCTTTTTTCTGAACTTTCTATTTCTTCCACTGCCTAATATAGTACTCCATGTACTAGGTACTTAATTACTAAATATTGAATTGGATTGATTGATTTGCTTGATTTTAGCAGAGCAAAACACTCCCTGGGTTTGCTAAGAGGTGAGGAAATCAGAGAGAAGCTTCAGTGTAGAAGAGGTATGGAATCTTCAAGGACTGAACATGACAGGTGCATCCTTGGACACTTTCCTGACTTAGAGAGAATAATGAGTCATAAAACATCAATGCTGGAATGGAACTAAGAGATCATCTAAGCCAACCCACTCATTTTACACATGAGGAAACTGAGTTTCTGGTTAAGTAAGTGACTTGGCCAAGGTTAGAGCGTGAAATTCTAATCTAGTTCACTTTCCATGGCATTGGGATGACATTCTATGTACCAGTGCCTATGACCAGGGATGGCCTTAATTGTGGAAAGTATAAACAGAAGTGGATACTGGATAAGATGATGAAAGCTGAAACCTTTCCCCCCTTGACTTCCTACTACATAACTTCCCAACATTTGACAAGATGATATCGGATCATCAAATGAGATAGTATAATAAATAATATATATAATAAAAGCTTCATAAATGTTCCTTCCCCTCCCTCCTCTCTCTCCTCTCCCCTCTTTTCTCTATTTTTCCCCTTCCCTCCCCTCCCCTCCCCTCTCCTCTCCTTTCCCTTACCACTGTCTTAGTATCTGAAATTTTACCATTAGAGTTTCATTCCTTTGAGTTTTAGAGATTTTTTGGTCTTTGATAGTTCCTAAATAAATTAGATATCTTTGGGAGAGAGAACATCTAAAACCTTATCAACCATCCTTTGATAACTCTGCCCTGTGTCATAGTTCATATTTCAGGCACAGGCTAACCCTGTTGATTTACTTTGGGAAGTCAGAGCTAGTATCTGATGATAGATTAAGGTCCCAAGTTCAGGATCCTCTGCTGGAAGTGGGCCTGGTCCTGACAAGTAGATAATCCAGGAATCTGATGGAGAGAGAGTTTCTCTTTACTTACTATTGAACCTCAGGTTGGTTCTATTCCCTACAGAGTCACACTGGCTAAAAAAATTCAGGTTCTCCAGCCTCAGGGACCCTTATAATTCATCTCTTAGACTAAGGATAGAAATGAGGAAGCTGCCTTGGTGGTACGATTGGGCCTAAATTGCATAAATTGGAATGGGTTGCAGATAGTGGTTGTGGATTCTGTTGCCCTGGAAACCGTGGTCCAATCAAATCTGTGAACATCCTAAATATCAAAGGGGATTTCCAGGTAGTAGTACACTCTCTGTGGGCCAAGAGCATGGTGACAAATCCTACCGGATGAATGATAGAAAAGTATAGAGCAGAGAGACGTTTTAAAGACGATTTCTGTCCTTTTCACCAAAGTGACAAGAACTCTTGGCTGGGCGTCAGGACACTCGGTTTCAAAACCCTTTCAGTTGGAAATTGACTATGAATTTGGGCACATCACTTCCACTCAGACCTCAATTTCTTCCATCATATGATGAAAAGATTGGAGTAAATGACATTGAAAGTTCCTTCCAGCTCTGACAGTCTATGAATTAAGAAGATTCGAGGTAATGTATTATTTTTCCTTCTTTAAACATCTAGCGTAAGGTGTTATTTACTGTCCTTTAACTGTTCTGTGGGTGTAAATGTCTTCTAACCCCAAACTGTGAGCTTCCTGAGGATGCAGATCTGCCTTTCAGGTCTGCCTTTTACCCCTCTCTCCCAACAGCATAGTTGAACACAAGGCTAGGCACACGGTGGAGTGCCTTTGTTGCATGAGTTGTTTACTTCATGTGACAGAGGCCTTTAGAGCTCATTTCATAGTCCTCAGGGAGGTTAAACCAGCTTATCCTGAATCAAATTGCACAATGAATGTTAGAGCCAGGCCTGAAGCTCAAATCTCCAGAATTCAATTCCCTCATTCTCTCTACTATGCCATATTTCTTTTCCCAATATTCATTTGGATTGACTGGAAAAATGTGTTTTCCAACAGAAAAGCAGCATTTTAAAGGGGAGGGAACTGAGGAATGGAGTGAAAGTGACCAGCCTAAAGTTGCAGTGACTACTGGTCCTAACATATATTTGAGGTGGCACAGTGGGTGGAGTGCTGGGCCTAGAGTCAGGAAGACTCCTCTTCGTGAGTTCAAATCCAGCCACAGACACTTACTAGCTGTGTGACCCTGGGCAAGTCACTTAACCCTGTTTGCCTCAGTTTCCTCATCTTTAAAATGAACTGGAGAAGAAAATGGCAAACCACTCCAGTATCTCTGCCAAGAAAACCCCAAATGGGGTCACAAGCAGTAAGACAAGACTGAAAAATGACTCAACAACATAAAGAAATGGAAGAGATCTTAGCGGTCATCTAGTCCATCAATATCATTTAACATTGAGGAAACTAAGGCTGATTGGCTCAGTGACTTACCTAAGGTCACACAGGGAATGAGCTGAGGAGCAGGAATTTAAACCCACGTCTTCTACTAAGAAGAAGTATGTTCCTTGACTCCCCAAAATGAAATTGGGGAATGGATGGATAGCAGCTGTGTAATAGCATGGGGCGGGAATAGGTGAATGAGGGTCAGGAGACACCAAATGAAGGCAATGAGGCATTGGAGGAAAGAAATCAAACTTCATGTGATATTGCCCATAGATGACCCTGGAACAGAACCTGAATTTTCACAATATAATAAGTCATGAACTTGTCAATTGTGTTCACTTCTCCTCCGCAGGCCCACTACTGGGATAGCCATAGCTATTGACAGAATCAAAGCCCAGCCTGACCAGAAGCAGAGACCTAGAATCCCATGCAGTTTACACGTGTGTAGTAGATATAGGGAAAGTTGAAAGGAACTTTGAAAAATCTTGTTTATAAACCTCCTCATGGCAAAAATGCAGCCTAGTAAGGGGAAGTCACTTGATTCCTCACAGGAAGACAGAAGCCAAACCAGGGACTAGAATCCCAGTATCAGATGGAAGCAATTATGAGCAAATGAGACAGGGGACCCAACAGACCCAGAATCTGTGTTGTTCAGTGAAAAGAGTTCTAATGTTACTTCTTATGCTTATGTCTGATCATAGGCCATTTAGCTTCACAGGTTCCTTCTCTGTGAGTTGGACTTAAAAATGACCTCTAGACTGTCCCTTTAAAAGGTCTTGCTCAACCATTTGTCAGGTCCATATTCTCTTCGTTTTCCTCCACCCCTCCCCACACATCCAGGAGAGATACAAGTAAGTGCGCCTATCTGAACATAACAGAATATTCAGTATACTAATTCTGGCCTCACCTTGTATTCATGAGAAAAAATGTGAAATTGGGAAAATAAAGATGCACTGTCCAGAGAATGGAATTTGGAGGCAGAGGACCTAGATTCAAATCATTTATCTGCTATATGCTACCAGTGTGACTTTTGGACAGGTCCTTTCTCCTTCCTAATCTTTAATTTCTTCATCTTTAAAATAAAAGTGTTGGACTGGATAATCATTAGGGTTTCATCTTCTATAAATTCTGCTCTCGTATTCTGCACTTATTCTTTCGGGCCCTCTAGTCCCTCCACCCCTGTTACTTCCAATGTCATAAATAAAACCTCAATTCTGTCCCCTTCTGTCAGGGAGAGCCATGTTGTGGGTAAGTGGAACCTTCCTCCTAATAGGTTTGCACTTTACAAGGTAGCAATGTTACCTCCGGAAGTAATGAAAGCCTGATGGTGGATGAAAGGGCATGGGTACCTTTACACGGGCTAGTCTACTGACACATGGCTCTCATTCACCACAGTCATTGGTGTCCCATACTGAGACAGGCCATGGTCAGGAAAATAGTTACTTGGCAGCTGCCTCAGAAATGGGGAAGTATGACCCATCCCTCTACCCTGCCCCCTAGGGGTGAGGGGACTAAGCACCTTCAACAGCTCCATTCCCACGCAATCCCTAACCAGGTCTGGATGTTGTCTTCTCTCCCGGCATTGTAGGTTGTCCCTGGCAATGCTAAAAGGTACTTCAGTGGCTTCCAGAGCCCTTTCCAACCTCTGTTTGTCACCAATCAGTAAATCAGTCTCGGCCATGAGGTCCTTGATCTCTGATTGTAGCTCTGACTTCCAAAAATGTATATCTTGTAGTCTCTCCCCTGTCTTCTTGGTAGAGTCCATCTGTGTGCGCTGGCACAGGGTCGCTGTCTCAGCTGCCAGCTGCTTGGCCTCATGCCTGTTGCATTCTGAGTAGTCACGGTCAGCGAAAGCCTGGTGGTAGCAGCTATTATTGTTCTGATACCACTCCTCTTCTAGGTATTTGGCTGACCGGAAGCCAGCTGTGGCCAGCCCCGAAGAAGTGTAGGGCCCTGTGTTTCGTTCGATCTCATAGACCTTGTGGGGAAGGTCAGAGACCTGTACGGACTGCGGGGCAGGCTCCTGGGTGACCAGGATGCCTGTCTGTGGCATAATCTCTAAGACAGATGGCTCCCCTTAAGGCAGGAATCAGAGAGAAGTCTGAACTGGGCTGCCCTGGGTGCCTTTGACTGAAGCAACTTCCATCTCCTAGGAAACAGACACATACTCAACAGAGCGTCCTGTTGCTAGGTAACAGGGTTTCCCCTCCCACACACAACTGCTAAGGGCACCTTTAAGGATAAGAGAGGGAAGAACACAGGTAAACCTGCTATCTTAAAGGGCCAAATAATGAGTGCCGCACTATGAAAGGCTGTGCTATCCCTGGCTCTTTAAGGATGGAGGGAGGTGGAAGGCAGTAGGTAGATCTTTTAGAAACTCCCTCATCTCCAGACTCACTGTCAAATGGACCAAGGATTGAGAAGAGTAGCCAATCTAAACTCTGGACACCTGCTTCCCTTTAGAGAACCACTCCAGCAGGTTCACCCCGCACTTTTTGTTCTGTGACTGAGGAATAGGTCTCAGTCCTAATAGCAAATCACTGCTATAATGGGTAATGAGATCTCCCCTAAAGTCCATTTCCAAAGACAGTATCTTATGCTTTGGAACCTGTAAACTTTACACATTAATAACATTCAATAGTGATTAATCCCCATGGAGAGCCCCAGGCCAGTACTAGGGTCAGGGGAGAAAAAGGGAAACGGGCCATTGCTGATGGGACTAAAGTATACTCACCTACCTAGAAGGGACCTCAGAGTGACTACATGGCTCTATTTTTACCAAGGTGGAAACTGAGTCCCTAGACCACCTGAGGTCTCCTGGCTGGTAAGCAGCAGAGAAAGGATTTGTTTTAACTTCAACGATTAAAGTATGTTTTCCTCTAGACTAGGGCTCTTTTTTCCTATGGACTGTTTGGCAGTATCATGAAGTCTATGGGTATCTTCTCAAAATAAGATTTTTAAATGCATAAAATAAAATGTATAATATTACAAAAGAAACCAATTAAGTTAAAAATAAAAAATACAATTTTCCCATCTAAACTAATGAACCTCTTGAAATCTATCCATGGACCCCATGAGGAGAGGTGGTACTGGCTTGAGAACTCTTTGTCTTAGCTGTTGTGCTTCTTTAGGATTGATGCTTTGATAAATCTGTGATATCAATGTGAGCGCCTCTCTCCCAGGAATCCAGATTTCAACCCATCCAGGTCTGTCATACTTGTCAACTTTGACTTATGCCCTCTTTTGCCTCATGGTGAGGATAAAACCACCATGCTGGGACCTTTCTCTAGAGTCCTTGATTTTAGGAGGATGCTGATAAAACACATAGGCTATCCTTAGTCATCCTTCCTTTTCACCACATGATCAGCTCTTACTTTCTTCTCAAGTCCTACATAACACAAAACATCTTACATGAAGTTGGATAAATCTACATAAGGAGGGAAAAGGAAATTCCTTCAACCTGGGCAGATTGAGGGAGTCTCCTTGGAGGGTTTGGGTGGCAATTTGACTTAAGTTTTGAAATATAGATAGAACTTCAACACAAAGAAGTTGGGAAGAGGCAGGCATCCCTGGCATAGGGAGTATGCGATTGCTAAACTGGTAATGAATGCTTGTTGAATCAATGAATCATCTTACCTGAATTTCACAACACACTGGAGAGGGAGGCAGCAGGAATCCTCTCTTGGATCACACACCCAAATTACTATTACCAGTGGTCACAAAGTCCATAGAATGGGCTCTTCCTTTGCTGAGACAGCAAGGAGTGTATGTGTGTTTGGGGAGGGGGGTGACTGTACCATACTTTCTAATAGACACCTCATTATTGTAAGGAAATAGCTCAATGGGATTGAAAAGACCCATGGAGAGTGACCAGGAGAATCTGGAGTTTGACAAAGGTTCGGTCATTTACTGACTCAAAAACCTTAGATAAATGCCTTCCCCTTGTGGGTTTTGTTTGTTTCCATCAGCCCAATGGGAATAATAAGCCTTGCCTTGCCTTCCTTACCATATCAAATGAGATTATTTATTCAACCAACAGTTAACATCAATCAAATCACTAATGTTCCCTAAATCACAAATGTCCTTTCCTTCTTAAGCTATTTTAATTGAAATAACCACCTATCCTTCAAGACTTTGTTCCCATGCAATCTCTCCTGCCTTAGATGGCATAGGACTTCTACATATATTATCTGTGATTTGTATTATGTTACTGAGGCCTCAAAGTACAGCAGTCTAGCTTTGTCTTCTCTGTTTAGTCCCTCTTCTAACCAGATGATAACTTTCATTGAACCAGAAAACTTCAGGTTTGAAAGAAGGACCTTAGAAGTCATCAAATCTGGGGCAGCTAAGTGGCACAGTGGATGGAGTACCAGCCCTGGCGTCAGAAGAGCCTGAGTTCAAATCTAGTCTCAGACATTTGACATTTAGAAGCTATGTGATCCTGGGCAAGTCACTTAACCCTGATTGTCTCTAAAAGAAAATTCACTGAATCTTACCATCTTATTTTAGAATGAGAAAAATGAGCCCTAGAAGGCGGACATGAATCACCCAAGGTCACAAATTAATTAGTAGCAAAGCCAGATTTTGAATCCAGGCCTTCTGGCTTTAAGTCCAGAGTTCTTTTTTTCACAAAACCACACTTCTTCATATTAGGAACCCATTCATCTTTAATGCTTAATCTCTGTTGAAAATGAGATTTACATAATTTATTCTTCATTCTACTCCAGCCAATGGGGGCTTTCATGAGGCAGCAATCTCTATTTTCAATCAAGTTTATTTATGTTCTTATCTGACAGAGACTGCACTATTCCCAGAAAGTCCCTCTTTCTGGTTCTGGTACTCAAAGATTATCAAAACTCAGAGATAGAAGGCTCAGAAAGTGACTTTGGAGGCAGAGAGTGGAGAATGGAGTGGAGAATCACTCAGCCCAGCTCTCCCAACCTCCAAACAACTTAAAAATAATGACTCACATTGAATTCTGGAGTGGCAAAGCCAACAAGTGGTCAGAATGAGACATTCTTCCAGCCCAAAACAACATAGGAGGTTGGAAAGAGAGATCTGTGACATGGGGGAGGAGGCTGTCCTTGGAGCCCACGTAGATGAAATATCAGTGTTGAGACTAGGTGCTAGCAACAGAAGCAGCAGAAATTTCAGAAGCTCTCAAACCAAAGATGGTAAAGGGACCTGGTAACTGGTAAGAAAAAAATTGCAGGGTACCCTTGAGATAATACTAAACAAAGGACCAGACACTACTTGAAAACTCTGTGGGCTATACCCATTTTGGAGTCATAGTTCAAGGGCAGAGAGGTACACTTTCAATGAAGAGAGAGTGGAAGCTCTGTAGGGTAGTATCACTTCCAGCCCCAAGGGATCAAGGACCCTGAGAAACAGTATCAATTCTGATCCCAAGAGAGAAGGGGCACTGAAGAGCAGTATCAATTGCAATTTCAATGCATCAGTGGCCCTTCCTGGGTAAGGATCACAGTGCAGACAAGGAGGGCAGTGACTACACCTCTCCCAAGATCATTTCACTTTGAATCACTGAAAAATTCCAAGCCCCCAGAATTAGCTTTGAAATCAACAGTGAGAAAAATACTGAAGTTTCCCCCCACCCCTCCCCACAATGCTGGGAACAGAGACCAACATTAACATAAAGTTACAAATTAAGAAATAAGGTGCAAACAAAGTGAAAATAACAAAGAGAACCAAACGATAAAAATGTACTATGGTGACAGGGAATCTCAAGACACAAACTCAGAAGACAATGAAGTCAAAAAAGCTACAAGCAAAGCCGCAAAGAACAAAAGTGAATTGGACACAAGCCAAACAAGAATTTCTTGAAGAGCTTAAAAAGTATTTTCAAAATAAGAATGGTAAAAGAAAAGGAAGAAAACTATGGAAAGACAATAGCTTGCTAAAAGAGGCACAAAAATACTGAAGAAAAAAATACCTTATAGACCAGAATTGGCCAAAAGGAAAAAGAGTTACAAAAATTGACTGATGAAAGTAACTCCTTAAAAAGCATAAATGGCCAAATGGGGAAAAAAAGCTCACTGTTCAAGCTCACTGAAGAAAATTATTCCTTAAAAATTAGAATTGGGCAAGTGGAAGCTAATGACCTCATGAGACATCAAGAAGAAATAAAGTGAAAGGATAGAAGAAAATGTAAAATATCCCATTGGAAAAAACAACTGACTTGGACAATGATCAATGAAAGAGCATGTGCTGGTAAGCAAAATGGGCTCTTAGCACTTGGTTCAACCAAGTGCCCTTGAAGAGTTTGGCCTTTGTTTCCTTGATTAGATTTGGGTGTTCCTGGTGCTTTCTTGCCTCAGGGGCGGGCCTAGTTTACACATGGGTTTGAGTGACATGTCTGGGACAGTAGAGGCTTTTAGACCACATGGGTTTAAGTCGCCTCTTTGTGTCGATTCTAGGTCACGTGGGTGAGTCACATGTGTGACTCACCCCTGACCCCAAAAAAGATATAAAACCAGGGGTTGGATTTCTCTCTTTGGAGCTCTTACCCACAGCAGTGGTGGGCAAGTGACTCTGAGCCAGCCCTTGTTATTATCTCCCAGGCTGAACCTAGATGTTGGTAACTCTGAATCTGTATTTGGTCTGTCTGTCGATGTTTGTAATTTGTTTGTATTTGCTCTGAAGTTCAGGGTGCTGGTTTTTTCCCCTGAACTAAGTGAATGATATTTGTATGCTGAATTAAAGTAAGGTTGTCAACCCCTTAATGTTGCTTTCCTTACTAAAGCAGATCAAAAGAACCTGTGCTTTTGCAGTGTGTTGGCAGCTTTCTGGGTGCTGGTTGTTGGTGGATCTTACACCCCCACAGAAGCTGCTAGCTGGATTGTTGAAACAGAGCATAGACATCATCTTTCAAGAAATTATCAAGGAAAATTACCCTGATATCCTAGAACCAGAGGATAAAACAGACATTGAAAGAATCCACAGATCACCACCTGAAAGAAATCCCAGAACAAAAACTTCCAGGAATATTATAGCCAAATTCAAGAGATCCCAGGTCAAAGATAAAATACTTCATGCAGCCAAAAAGAAACCATGAAAATACCATGGAGTCACAGTTAGGATCATACAAGATTTAGCAGCTATCATATTAAAGAAGTATGGAACTTGGATTATGACATTCCAGAAAGCAAAAGCACTGGGATTACAAGCACAAATAATCTACTCAGAAAAACTGAGTATAGGAAAAGGGGAAAATGGATATTTAATGAAATAGAGGACTTTCAAGCATTCCTGATGAAAAGACCAGAGCTGAATAGAAAATTTGGCTCTTGGATACAAGACTCAAGAGGAATATTAAGAGGTAAACATGAAAGAGCAATCATAAGGGATTAAATAGGGTTAAACTGTTTACTTTCCTATAAGGAAAGATATGAATCTTCTAAGATCTTTATCATGGGCTGTTAGAAGTATTCTACATAGAAAGAGGGTGCAGGAATGAGTCAATTATTTTGGGATGATGCAAAAATGGCTAGATGAGAAAGAGTAATACCATGGGAGAATGAGGAATAGAGAGGAAGAATGAGGAAAAATATCTCACACAAAAGAGGCACACAGAGAAAAGCTTTTACAATGGAGGGGAAAATAATGAGTGTAGGCAATGCTTACACTCACTCACATGTAAATTGGTTCAAAGAGAGAAACGTATATCTCTATCTATCTATCTATCTACTCAATTGGTAATAGAAATCTATCTTATCCAATAAGGAAGCAAATGAAAAAGATGGTAGGGGAGATAGATAAAGAGAGAGCAGTTAAAAGAATGCAGTGGTGAGAAGCAAAACAGACTTTAGAGGAAGGACAGGAAAAAAGAGAGAAAAAGATAAACAGAAGAAAATAAAATTGAGAGAGATGTACAGTTAGTAATCACAAT
Organism: Trichosurus vulpecula; assembly: GCF_011100635.1. Taxonomy (NCBI): domain Eukaryota; kingdom Metazoa; phylum Chordata; class Mammalia; order Diprotodontia; family Phalangeridae; genus Trichosurus; species Trichosurus vulpecula. The sequence goes on from NC_050581.1 coordinate 73,811,671, forward strand.
TGTGAATGTGAATGGGGATGAACTCACCCATAAAATGGAAGTGGAAAGCAGAATGGATTAGAAACCAGAATCCAACAATATGTTGTTTACAAGAAACACATTTGAAACAGACACACACACACACAAAGTTAAAATAAGGGGCTGGAGCAGAATCTATTATGCTTCAGCTGAGGTTAAAAAAAAGCAGGGATAGCAATCATGATCTCAGGGAAAGCAAAAACAAATATAAACCTAATTAAAGATATAAGCAAGAAAATGAAATAATATTAATACTAAACATATATACATGAAATGGTATTGAATCCAAATTTTCTAAGGAAAATTTAAGTGAATTACAGGAGGAAATAGACAGTCAAACTATACTAGTGCAGAATCTTACCTTTTCCCTGTCAGAGCTAGATAAATCTAATGCAAAAAAGTCAAGGAAATGATAAGAATCTTAGAAAAGTTAGAAATAATAGAGCTCTAGACAAACCTCAATGGGAATAAAAAAAGAGCATACCTTTTTCTCAGCTGTACATTGCACCTGTGCAAAAATTGACTATGGATGAGGGGATAAAAACGTCAAACCAAATGCAGAAAAGCAGAAATATTAAATGAAGTATTTCAAATCCATAATGCAATAAAATTACATTTAATAAAAAAATGAAGGCATAGATTAAAAGATAATTAAAAGACAATAACATAAACCTAAAGAATGAGTGAGTCAAAGAAGAAATCATATAAACATTCAATATTTTCATTAAAGAGAATGACAACAATAAGACAACATTCCAAAATTTGTGGAATGCAGTTAAAGCAGTACTTAGGAGAAAATTTATATATCTAAATACAAACACAAATAAGAGATAAAAAGTAAATCAATGAATTGGACATGTGTGTGTGTATTCCCTTCAGCTTCCCTAATACTGAGGTCTCATGAATTACACACATCATCTTTCCATGTAGGAATGTAAACAAAACAGTTCAACTTTAATAAGCCCCTTATGATTTCTCGTTCATGTTTACCTTTTCATGCTTCTCTTGATTCTTGTGTTTGAAAATCAAATTTTCTATTCAGCTCTGGTCTTTTCACTGAATAAGCTTGAAAGTCCTCTATTTTATTGAAAATACATATTTTGCCTTGAAGCGTCGTACTCAGTTTTGCTGGGTAGGTGATTCTTGGTTTTAATCCTAGCTCCATTGACCTCCGGAATATCGTATTCCAAGCCCTTTGATCCCTTAATGTAGAAGCTGCTAGATCTTGTATTATCCTGATTATGTTTCCACAATACTCAAATTGTTTCTTTCTGGCTGCTTGCAATATTTTCTCCTTGATCTGGGAACTCTGGAATTTGGCGACAATATTCCTAGGAGTTTTCTTTTTGGGATCTTTTTTGAGGAGGCAATCAATGAATTCTTTCAATTTCTATTTTACCCTCTGGCTCTAGAATATCAGGGCAGTTGTCCTTGATAATTTCTTGAAAGATGATATCTTGGCTCTTTTTTTGATTATATCTTTCAGGTAGTCCAATAATTTTTAAATTGTCTGTCCTGGATCTATTTTCCAGGTCAGTGGTTTTTCCAGTGAGATATTTCACATTGTCTTCCATTTTTTCATTCCTTTGCTTCTGTTGTATAATATCTTGATTTCTCACAAAGTCACTAGCTTCCACTTGCTCCAATCTAATTTTTAAAGTAATATTTTCTTCAGTGTTCTTTTGGATCTCCTTTTCCATTTGGCTAATTCTGCCTTTCAAGGCATTCTTCTCCTCATTGGTTTTTTGGAGCTCTTTTGCCATTTGAGTTAGTCTATTTTTTAAGATGTTATTTTCTTCAGTTATTTTTTTTTGGTCTCCTTTAGCATGTCATTGGTTTGTTTTTCATGGTTTTCTCACATCACTCTCATTTCTCTTCCCAATTTTTCCTCTACTTCTCTAACTTGCTTTTCCAAATCCTTTTTGAGCTCTTCCATGGCCTGAGACCAATTCATATTTTTCTTGGAGGCTTTTGATGTGGGCTCTTTCACTTTGTTGACTTCTTCTGGCTGTATGTTTTGGTCTTCTTTGTCACCGAAGAAAGATGCCAAAGTCTGAGTCTGAATCTGAGAGCGTTTTCACTGCTTGTTCATGTTCCCAACCAACTACTTGACTCTTGAGCTTTTTGTTGGGGTATGACTGCTTGTAGAGTAGATAGTACTTTGTCCCAAGCTTGAGGGGCTGTGCTGCTATTTTCAGAGCTACTTCTACACAGCAAGCTCTGGCACACCAGTGCTCCTTCTCCCCCAAGAACCACCAACCAGGATTGTGGCCCAGATCCAGGCAGGGCAAAGGAGGCTTTGTGCTCCCGCTCTAATCTGCCACTTAATTCCTCCCACCACATGGGCCTGGGGCTGGCAGCAACTGCAGCTGTAGCTCTGGAAGCAGCCTCAGAGCTGCACCAACTCTGCTGCCCCCATGGCAGTGGCCCACCGCGAGCTCCTTTCACTCTGTCCCAACAGCTTTTCCTGCTAACCTTCTCTGTTGTCTTTGGCGTTTGTGGGTTGAGAAGTCTGTTTCCTGCTACAGCTCACTGATTCCGGGTGCTAGGGCCTGTTCCGCCCGGCTCCCAGTCTGGTAGGTCCTGGCACAGCCCATGCTGGATTCTGCTCCACTCCACTCCCAGCACGGTGCGACTATCCAGGCTGTCCTGGGCTGGAGTCCTGCTTCCCTCTGCTATTTTGTGGGTTCTGCAACTCTAGAATTTGTTCAAAGTCATTTTTTACAGGTGTTTGGAAGGACCTGGGGGAGAGCTTAAGCAAGTCCCTACTTTCCAGCCACCATCTTGGCTCTGCCCCACAAATCACTGTTCTTGATGTCAAGGATACAAAGATGAAAAGAAATATAATCATTGTTCTCTAGGAAATCATATTTTTGGAGGGATATCCACTTTGCCCCCCAGTCAGCAAATATCTTCCTCTTTAGACCTTACATATTAGTTTGCTTTTTACCTCTGTTATGTTCTGACCATATAATATTGGTTTATAATTATCTGTTTGGTCTTATCTCCCTGCCAGACTGTAAAGTGTAGGACAGCATGGAACTGAGTCTTACCTAAGCTTTGTACATTCCCTAGTGTCCAGCATAAGTGTTCTTTATTGACTTCTAAGGCCTCTTGCAGCCTTAAGCCTATAAGGCTATATATAATGGTATAATGTAGGTGACTTAGCATTTAGCTAATGACAGCGTATCATTTTTCTCACCACCCTATTAAGCAAAAAGAGCTCGTTAATTATTTGTTGGCTCATGAGCAGAAAAGGAATGACTTTGTCCAATAAAAGAGTGGCCAGGGCTAAAAGGGGAGCAACTAGCAGAAAGATAGCTTCATGTGATGCATATTGCCCTTGTGGAAGAACAAGGACAATAATGGCTGAAACTGACCCAGGTATATGGTTTTCTCTACTCATCATGTGCCTCCTGGCTAGGTTTCTATATATTTATGCCCATTCTCCCTCATGAACACCAGTGTGCACTTTTAGGAGAGAGTGATCCAAATTTAGGGGTGGATTGTGATGTTTTGGTTAATTTTGTGTATTGAGTAATTGTGGTCTTTGATTATTTTTGTTTTTGTCATATTACTTAGTAAATGTTTATTACATTTAAAAATTAATGCTAGGTCCCATGGTTTTGTGCATCTTCACAATGAGAAATGCACAGATGGGGGCTCCAGAACTATGGTGGTAAGTAATAAAAAGATTACTCCTAACCCCCAACCCCCATAATGAGAGAGAGGAAGGAAGGAGAGCCTCTGAGTGAGGTTATAGAAGTCCCTCTCCATCCATATATTCCATCTTCCCCACTTTTACTATAAGGTCTATTAGGAGAAGTTGTTAAAATAGACTGACTTGGCCCACTATAGATTTGCGTTATCTCACTTCAGCTGGACCTTCACCATGGCCTGACAATCTTTTTATTTTAATAACTACATTCCCTACAGCAGCTGTTCCAAACTTTCTCCCTTCTCTTCAATTCCCAGATTCCAACCCAATATCCATGTCTTTGATGATGACCTCACATGAACCTATGTGTCTCCGTAGAGTTGTTCTATTAGCACCTCAAACTTAACAAGTGCAAAGTAGGACTCCTTTTCTTCTTTGCTAATGGTGTCCTTGCTCCTAACTTCCTTATTTCTGTCAACCATCCTCTAAATGACTCAGATTTGAAACTTCAGAGTCCTCCTCTGTCTTCTCTCCCTTTCACCCAGTACAGCCAATCTGTTGCCACGTCCTACCATCTCTAGTTCCTTACTACTTCTCATAACCCTCTCTTTTTCTTTATTCATATAGTCTCTTCCCTAGTTCAAGTACTTACCAGCTCTCCTATGGAGTATTATAATCCATTCCCTGCCTCCATTCTGTCTCCCTATACTCTAACCTTCACATTACCTGAATAATCTTCCAGATTGTTTACCCTGAAGTCAGGAAGACCTGAATTCAAATCCAGACTCAGACACTTAGTAGCTGTGTGACCCAGGGCAAGTTATTTAACTTCCATCTGCCTCAGTTTCCTTAACTGTAAAAGAAAGATAATAATAGTTCCAACCTCACAGAGTTGTTATAAAGATCAAATGAGATATTTTTAAATTGCTTAGTGCCATGCCTGTCCCATAGGAGGTGCTTAATAAATGAGTATTTCCTTCCTTCCTCCCTGAATAGGATCTTGTTACGATCACACCATTGCCCTACTCAGACACCTTCAGTAGCTTTCCATTGCTCAGTCCTTCACAGCTCTATGATTTCATTGGCCATAGATTTAAAGTTGGAAGTGACCTTAGAGGCCATAAAGTCCAAATCTTTAATTTCACTGACAAGGCAAAGATTTGTCCATGGTCACAAAGCTAACAAGTACAAGAGGCAGGATTTGAAACCAGGTCTTCCCGAGTCTAAATCCAGTTCCCTTTCCACTACTCTGTGAATCCTCAGAAAGCTGATATAGAAACTCCTTCTTATTAGTGCAGATCACAGTCTCTTTATCACTTAAATGGGGTATTTTAGAATTGCTGTGAATGAAAATTTGATTACCCTGCATCCAAACTGATGATGAGCCACTCTGAATTTAGGGTGATTCTCAGATGGAATTCTTTTAACAATTTGGCTAGCAGCTACTGTGGCTGTGTAAAACCAACAAAAACCAGCACACAGAATGCTGCAAGCCCAGGTTCTTTTGATTTGCTTTACTAAGGAAAGCAATGTTAAGGGGCTAACAATCTTACTTTAATCCAACCTACAAATATCATCCACTCAGCTCAGGGGGAAAAGCCAGCACCCTAAACTTCAGAGAAAATACAAACAAATTACAAATATACATTTGTGAACAGACCAAATACAATTCATAATTACCAAGGAACCATCAACATCTGAGTTCAGCTGGGAGCTCGACCACGGCTGGCTCAGTGTGACACGCCACTCCTGCTGTGGCTCGGAGCTCTGCAAGAGAAAACCAACCTCTGCGCTTATATATCCTATTCAGGGCCAAAGGTGAGTCACATGTGTGACTCACACACGTGACCTAAAATCATCACAAAAATGTGACTTAAACCCACATGGTCTAAAAGCCTCTGATGTCACAAAATGTCACTCAAATCCATGTAAACTAGGCTTTCCCTTGAGGTAAGGAGGTCATTAAGGATTCATAATTTAATCAAAGAAACAAAGGCCAAACTCTTCAAGGGCACTTGGTTGAAAAAGTGCTAAGAGCCCATCTTGATTCCCAGTACAGGAACATACAAGCCCAGCCTCCCAGAGCAAGCTCAAAACCTTTATTACTCTGTCAGAACTTGTGGTCATTGTCATAGACTTTTGGAACTTAGGATCGTACCCACACCATCCTAAGACATCCAAGGAGCACTCGAATCCTATTGATCTTACAATGCAATTTTAAAAATTATGTAGGCTCCAATGCTCAGATAAAATCCTTTTTTCATAATTTAACTCCAAACTATCATGAACTTATGCATCTTGTGTGTACATATATATATACATACATATATACATAAACACACCCATACACACAAACACACACACGCAGGCACGCACGCACCCATATATATTCCTCGAGGGAAGGGATTGTTTTTTTGTCCCTCTTTGCATTCTCAGCACTTAGCCTGGAGCCTGACACAGAGTAAATGCTTAATTTGTTTGTTGACTGACTGAGAAAGGACCTAAAGGCTATCTAATTCAAACCCTCATTTTGTAGATGAGAAAACTGAGGCCTAGATAAGTGAAAAGATTCTTCCAAAGTCACACAGTTAGTAAGAAAGAAGGGATGTTTGAATCCGGGTCCTCTGACTCCAAATCCCATTCCACTGGACCATGCTGCCCCCAAGTCAGGCTGGAATCTAGCTGCTAGATGCTCATGTTGCTCTGACATTCAATGTTCTGAGGTCCTTTCCAACTCTGACTCCATGACTATGTTTGTAACTGGTACTCTGTGGTTCAAATCTGATGCGTGCTTTTAATACTATTTTTTATTAAGAGAACCGACTGCCCTTGAGGAGCCTACATTCTAATGGGGAAAGACAATACATAAGAGATGATGGAAAAGGGGTACAATCAGAGGTATGGCTGACAATGTCTTCTGGGAGATAAAAGCCTGGGGAATGAGGCCAAATCAGGCCTATCACAACACAGAGTGGTTCCAGGAATGGAGTAATCATTCTGGAGAAGAGAGCTGGACCAGAGCATCTCCAAGCATACCTCCACCTCTTTAGGTGATCATGCCTCCCTCTCCTCTCTCCTTCCACAGGACAGAGTGAGACAGCTGACTCCAGTATGTTATACAGGGAGTCATTACAGAGGTGATGCATCAGAAAGCTTAATTTTTTAAGATTTCCCCATATTTACCCATTTAAAATTTTTCAGACTTAATGTTCTATTAACATATGCCTTCCTCCCCACCCCACCCCCATCTAATTTGAATAACTCCTGAGTCTCTGCAAGGAAATGTTATGACAGGGGAATCTTCTCCTACCCCACCCTGTCTGAATCTCCCATCTCTGGCTTGCTTTGGCTCAGCTGTGCCATGTGTCTCTCAGTAGGGAAGGAGCCATCTTGTCAGGATGTGTTGTGGAGGTGACATGAACACTTTGGAAGATCTGGAAGCCAGGAGGATGCCCAGTGAGGCAATCATTCATCTCTAAATGCTACCATTTTCACAGAACTATACTGTTCCATTTGTATTTAAGGAAGAGAAACATAGTTCATGCTCCAAAGGAACTTAGCTAGATAGGATGTATTGACATTAAAACAAGAGAATTTGATCAATAATTCAACAGTCATTTATTAAGTAGCTACTTAGTGTAAGGCACTGCTAGATGAGGGGGTTACAGTGATAAAAATGGAACAGTCCTTGTCCTCAAAGAATTTTTACATTCTTAGGGGTATGGGGTCAAGTGCTATGCAACCTATGACATGGCCATCTATGCGCCTTTCATCTTGATTTGCCAGAAAATACAGGAAAACCTCTCCTTGGGAAAATGTCCACTTGAGTTTTTAACTTCAGCACAGAGAAGGGCCCTGCCCGTGGAAAGCTCACAATTAGGGGAGAAAGAGCAAATTCACACCCTGTCACTGGGGACCATTAAATCCTAGTGAGGGAATCAAACCAGGGATTAGGAGACCCAAGCACTGACCTTTGGAAGCACCAAGCCTAGCAGTGAAAACCAGAATCACCCACAAGATGACAGTTCACAAGCATTAAATGTTTTGGTTCTGACCATGAGTTCTATAGCAATTCAGAGATGGGAAGGATAATGACAGTTGCTGTGGTCAGGGAAGACTTCCCAGAGGAGGTGGAGCTTGAGCAGGGCAGTGACAAATGTGGAGAATGCAGAGGGGGTGGAGGGGGAAGGATGAGCAAAGGCATGAATCATCCAGCCACCAGGAAAAATAAGAATAGCCCAGTATAGCTCGAGTTATTAATTCATGACTGACCCCCCCCTCCAAGTGCCTCCATGCCATGTTTTCTCCACAGAGTCCTTTTCTGGCCTACTTTTTGTTTCTTAAGTAGATCACTTCCCTACCATACCACCATCTTCCTTGCTCTCCAGATGAGAAGAATCTTAGGATCTGTTTGGGAAAGAATATCAGAAACCAATTAATATAGTTCAGTCCTTTTGGTGGGGTAAGAATACCCTTTGTAGAATCCTTAACAAGTGGTTGCCCAGTCCCACTTCCATGATGGGAAACTAGCTTCTCTCCAAGGAGGTCCATTCTATTTATGAGTAGCTCTGATCATTTGGAAGTCCTTCATTGGTCCCTGTTCTCTACCCACTGGGACCACAAAGACCATGCCTAATCCCTCCTCCATATATCAGCCCTACAGATCCTTGAAAACCACCATAATGTCCCTGAGGCCCAGGAAAATTAAGTGATTTGCCAAAGTCAGGCAGGTAGTCAGCATCAAAGGCAGGGGATGAACCCAAGTCTTAACTTGGGGAGCTCATAGTCTAGTAGGTGGATAAAGCACAGAACTACACAACTGGATTTCAATAGAATATAAGCACCTTGAGGGCAGGGAATCTTTTGGTTTTATTTTTATCTTTACATCTCAGTATCTACCACAGTGTCATATAGTATCTCAGGCCAATAGGTCAAGAAGTTCATCATTACCAACCCTATTCTCACCCTCTAAGCCCTCTTTTCTCCAGGCTTCTTCCCCTTGTATCTCAATAGATACTTCTACTTGTGACAATTTTTTTCTAGTGTTTCTAGTTTCCATTAACTCTTCTTCTTTTGGATTCTCCATCATCATCCTTACCTTAAAAATCCCAAGGTTATGCACTCCTTCTCCTCCCCCCTTCTGATCTGAAAGTCCTTCCTCCTAATCTAACAATCTCTCCATTGACATCATCTCCTACCATCTTGCCCTTTACTCAGTATCTAATGAAAAAGCGGCCCATCTCTTAGCCAAGGCCGAATGCTTTTGCATGTATGCTTGGTCCTATCCCTCCTGTCTTTTCCAGCAAATTACCTTCTCTCTCTCTGTCTGTCTCTCTCTGTCTCTCTCTCTCTGTCTCTGTCTCTCTCTGTCTCTCTCTCTCTCTCTCTCTCTCTCTCTCTCTCTCTCTCTCTCTCCCCCATCCCTCTCCCTCTCTGCTGCCTACAAGCATATCCAAATTTTCCCCATCCTAAAAAATCCCTTTATTTGAGGCCACCATCCTTGGTAGTTGTCATCCTACAGTTTTCCTCAGCTCAGCTCCTTGAAAAAGCCATCTATAATCACAGACTCCACTTCTTCCCTTTTCACTCTCTTCTTAATTCCCTGCATTTGACTTCTAACATTATCACTCAACTGAAACTGCTCTGTCCAGAGTTACCAATGATCTTTTAATTGTCAGATCTAATGGACGTTCCTCAATCCTCATCCTTCTTGTCCCCTCTGCAGATTTTAACACTGCTGACCACTGTGAATTACCATCCTTCTGGATGCTGTCTGGACACACTTCTCCTCTTTGACAACAAAGCTCAGATCAAAAACACCTGACAAGACCAGTACTAGCTTAGAGAGCATATCTGTCCTTTTAATAAAATGACAAAACAGCTACTAAAGTCAACTAGTGCATGTACTAGCCATAGCAATCTCACTTTGTTATTACAGTGGATAAAGTAGTAGACTAGAAAACAGGGTGATATAAGTTCAAATCTTTCATCAGACAGTTATTAGCTATAGGACTGATCCTGCGCAAGTGACTTTATCTCTCTCAGCCTCAGTTTCCTCATCAGTGAAATTGGGATAATAATAGTACATACCTCACAGGGTTGCTGGAAGGACCAAATGACATAACAGATGTAAAGTACTTTTCAGACATATTTATTATAATTACAATCATAATAATTATTCTTACTGATAGGGTCTTAGTCAACAGTTCTCATTTAGCATGAATTGTAGAAGATTTAGCTGTAAGTGTGCTGGGGTTTTTTATATGATATATATTTATATATATATACATATATATATGTGTATGTATGTGTATGTGTGTACATATAAATATATGTATATATGTATGTATATATGGAATTTATCAATACAAAAAAGGGGAAAAATTTTCAAAAGGAGGAAAGAGTATCAAATTTGGAACTAGGAAACCTTGGTTTGAACTTAGATTCTGGCCCTTATTTATTAGCTATACAACCATAGGAAATCTGTTATCTTTTCAGAACTGCAGTTTTCTTCCTCCGTAAAAGAGAAAGACAAACTTAGCCCTACTACCTACTTGACAGGGTCATATGAGGAAAATGCCTGGCAAACTTAAAGTATCATATAAATGTGGGTTATTCTCATTAGCGCTCCATTGGACAGTCCTGTGACTGAGTTTTCCCTCAGCTTCCATAATGTCAAGCATCACTGGTGGATGTAGTCTCAAAAGGGCCAAGTGAATTATTCATACATTTCACCTACTCATTTGATTTCAAAGTAGGAGATTCCAGCTTCTATGGGCAAAGAGGGACAAACAGACCTTTCTCATCTCTTCAGACATTAGAGATCATTCCTGAAAGGAAGAGTGTCCACAGAAGAGACAATTGGTTCTAATCTTCCTCCTAAATCTCAGATCTTTTTTTTGGGGGGGTGGTATCCGGGGCTGGTTCTCAGAATGGTTTTCAATGTATAATATAAAATAAATAATATTACATAGGAAATCAATTATATTGGAAGTTATAAATTCGTAAAAACAAAGAAAACATTTAAGGGTCCCAGGCTTAGAATACCTGTGGCCTAGGGATTAAAAGCTCAGAATAAGACCTTTTCAACTTCCCAAGAGAAGGCAGGATTATTTAAAAAAATAAAGGCAAAACAATAAAATGATCAACCAACAGAGGGAGCCATTGTATTTAAAATACTGGTGCTGGTCTCCTGCTACAAGACATCTCTGGCATTTGCATTTTACTGTTGATATTAGGGGGTCCCTCTGGGCCTCAGTCTCCTTATTGTTGAAAAGGGAATAGTACCTGCCACACTTTATCACAAAGGGAGTGTTCATTCAACAAGTATTTTTGGACAACTATTAGGAAAAACACTATATGCTGAAAATAAAGATGTGAACCTTCAAAATCAGATGCTTTAGCTTATAGACCTCAAAGTCCTGATAGTACAAAGATAAAATAAGATTATAGTTATGAACGTGTTTTGTAGAATTAAAATGGTAATGCAACATGTCTATTTTTATATCGTGGAAAATGGAGAACATAGTGAATTTAATGAAATTCTCCCAAGTCATACACTAGTTTGATGAAGAGCAAAGAATCATAGCTCTTAGAACCAAAAAGGACATTTGAAATAATCTAGACCAATAGTTCTAAACTTTTTATGTGCCCTGGACCTTTTTGGCAATTTAGTGATGCCTATGGATGTATACCTCAGAATGTTTTTAAATGCATAAAATATACATGATTGCAAAGGAAACAATTATAGTGAAATACAGTCATCATTTTTTTAAAAAAGTTCACAGATCCCAAATTAAGAACTCCTAATCTAATCCAACCCTTTCATTTTACAAAGAATGGAATTGAGGGAAGTCCCACTGAAGGGAATTAACTCATCCAAGACCCACTGAGTAGCTTGAGTAGCAGCTCATCAAACTCAGAAATCTATTTATTTTTCTTGAAACTAGACTACACCAGCTTAAATGGGGCTTTCCAGAAACATGGGCAGGTATCATGAAGCAGGGTCCACAGCTGTCCAACCACCGGCTGAGCATGCTTCCAGACTGGCGATGATTTCCCCCCAAATTCCTGCTTTGAAAACGGTTTCTCTAAAATTCATCTTTGGCTCCACATTGCATTTCTTTCATTAAAAGCCAGGGGTGTTCTAGTGAAGGCCAGCCCTAGTTTCCCTCCAGTGATATTAAGTTCATGTCTCAAGCAAAGAGGAGTTCACAGTGTAGCAAGGGAGCTAAGGCTCACTGACAACGAAACGCAATAAATGTCCCATCAAGCACAGTAGGATAGAGACCAGGTGACTGAAATTGACTAGTAGTTGCATCCCCATCTCAGGTGTCTGAGTGAGGTTGTTTGGAATGCTGGTTGTCATTTGCTTGAGATAACAGGGAGTTAAAATAAGGCATCACTGACCAAGAGGGTTTGGGAATAGGGGTGGGAGGGGGTGGAAGGAGGTTCCTATTAACTGTCAAAATCCCTCTTAAGGAATTTTATGAGAGTTCAGGCTATGCCAGGCTTGTGGCTAATTGTGAAATCAGTGAAATGTGGTCTTCAGCTTCACCAAACCCTCTCTGGTTCTCACACCCACCCACTCCCCCACCTCCCTCAACACCTTCATGGTGATCTCTATCCCTCTTCCCTATCCCAAGTTCTTCATTCGTCCCTCCTCTTCCCTTTTCAAACCTTCCCTCCCTAAAGATTCTGGGATCTCTTCAGTGAGATCAATCCCTCAGTGACAATGTCAATGTTTGATTCCTAGGTGGAGATCATAGGATCATAGATAAGAGCTGAAAGGGATTGTAGAGGTCATCTACTGAGACTTAAAAAGGTGACATAACTTGCCTGTATTCATGAAGGCAGAGTCATGATTTGAATTTGGGTTATGTGCCTTCGAGTTCAGGACTCTGGCCTGCCTTGAAAGCCTGAGCTTAGATCATCTAGGGACAGCTTTCTAACATCAGGAATTCAGTAAAAAGATTTGAAGGTATATGGCTATGGGTAAGAGCTGGGAGGGAAGACAAGTGGTCTTTCCCTACTCTTAGATATTAATCAAATCACCTATTTTTCCAATGACTATATCCAGCTCTCTCAAATTGATCCTAAGTCATACTGGATTGGAGTTAGAGAACCTGGGTTCTGTGTTCCAATTCCATCTCCATGACTTTTGATAAATCATGTGACCTTTCTGGGTCTGTTTTCTCATCTGTAAAATGAAGAAATTGGACAAAGTAATCACTGGGTCTACTTCCATTTATAAATCTATGAACTTGCATGTTTAATTTGGAGAGGGGAAGATATAAGGGAGACACAATCATTACCGTCAACTATTTTAAGGGGAGAGAGGAAAATTGGTTTTTCTGGGATCTGGATGGCACAAATATGTGGAAGTTATGGTGAAGCAGATTTCAGGTCAGGGTAAAGGAGAATTTAGAGCTGTTTGAAAAGGCAATGGGCATTGTGAAGTAGGCAGTCTTCTCTCTTTCACGGCCTTCAAGAGAAGGATAGACAAGCCCTTGTCCAAGATTCTGCAGAAGGAATAGATCCATTCTTTGAGTGGAAGCAGCATAATCTGGGAGGACTCTGCCAACTCAAGTCATACATAAAATCTCAATAAAATTGCACTAGTTTGTACCTTGTCAGGGGAGGCCATAGGGAGAACTTCTGCACTGTGGAAAAGAACATTCATATCTATAATCACATTTAGTCTTCACATTGTCTGGACCACAAGGTCCATTGACCAAAGCATCAGGTTTTGAGCTAGAATATTCAAGGTTTCAAATCTTTGGTACTTTTTTTTGCCTACTAGGAGTCTAACAACTACTTGTTGAATCTCACCCCTTTGAGACAGGTGGTTCTGGACATAGCCTTATGTTGCAACAATTCGGCTAGCAGCTGCTGTGGGGGTGAAAGATCAATACAAGCCCAACAACAAGAACACTGCCAGCACAGGTTCTTTGATCTGCTTTACTAAGGAAAGTAGTATTAAGGGGTTAACAATCTTGCTTTAATCCAACATATACATATATCATTCAATTAGTTCAGGGGAAAAAGCCAGCACCCTGAACTTCAGAGCAAATAAAAACAAATTACAAACATTTATTATGAACAGACCAAATACAATTCATAGTTACCAAGAAGGCATCAACATCTGGGTTCACAAGCTGGAGGGCTCTTAACTACAACTGCCCAGAGTCTCTCTATATACATACTGCTCCAAGAGTAAGAGCCCCTAGCAAAAAGCTCTGTTCTCTCTTTTTATATGTTCTTTAGCCATCATCAAACGTCATCTGAGCAACCAGAACTTAGGCTCCTACTATTGGCTCTGGTCCTAGCAACTCCCCTTAGGACCCTGAGGGCTTCATGCCCACATAGGTTTAGCATCTAGTAGATAGGGGTTTGGGCCTGGGGCTTTGCACCTAGTAAGGCTCAAAGACACTTAATTAAATTCATTCTAAATCAGTTAAAAAAAAGTCCCAACTTAATTGATACTACACCTCATTGCCCATGGGCCACTTCATTTTAGGTACTTTACTACTTCTGAACCATTTTGAGATATGAATGTCATCATTGCCAATTCCCTGGGGCCTCCAGGGCTAGCAGCAATAGATGTTCCTATGTAAAATGTGGTCCTATAGGAATGTTTTCCTTCCACCAATTAATTGTCTAACTCATACTGGTATTTCATCAAAAGGGAAAAATGTGAATTTTCAGCAGAGATTCATTCTTATTAACAAAGTACAATAGAAAGTATATTAGCTTTGTGGATTTGAACCAACACTGTTGCTTTTTAGCCCTAGATAATTTGCTTAGCTTCCCAGAGCTTTTGTGAGGATAAAAATCAGACAATATTTCTTAAGGGGTCGAACTGGATGATTTCTATGGCCCCAGTGCTATGACAGTATGACAGTTTTCTCTTTTAAGATAGAAAGTCTCAGGATTTTCAGTCATTCACACCTCAGTATAAATTAATTTAACCAATTCATTTTTCTTCTTATCTTGGCTGAAATCAACCTGCAGAAGATAGAATAATAATGATACTCACTTATAATTAATATACAGGTATTTTCTAGTTCACAAAATATACATACATTGATCCAACTGATTCCTACAAGAACATAGTTGTTGTATGGGCTATAGCAGAATACACACTACCTACCTTCCTGGGGCAAACAGTTTGAGGAATTTATATGTAATGACAGTAATGGTGATGATGATGGGTAGCATTTATATAGCACATATAATGCAGTACATACACTTATAGACAGTTCTCACTTTAAGTGGACCGTTCTGCAGACCTCTAAGTAAATAGATTTTTACATAATATGAATTTACCAAGAGTTATGGGGAAGGGAGGGAGAGCAAGTAAGAAGGAGGTTGTGCCCCCTCCCCACCATGTTAGGAGAGGGTCAGGACATGGTTCAAAAATACTTGGGGGTGGGGGCTAGACAGAGAGGGAAGAGGAACAAGTCGGGTCTGGGGTCAGCCACATGGGGGCATGACCAAACTGAGAGGAAGAAAGGAAGAACGTGGAGGCGACATGTGGGGGCCAGACACAGAACACAGACAGGAGGGGATGGTTGACACGTGGCTGAGACAGATATGCAGATGGAAGACTGAGCCAGACCCACAGAGCAGAGTGGGGCAAAGATCTCCTCATTCAGGGCAGGAGGTCTCAAGCTAACCCTCCCCCCAAATCTGGAGGCAGTGGGGAGTTGTGGGGGTCTGTTTCTCTATCCCTTCTGCTTTTACTTGGATGGTTTTTTGGGGTGTGGGGCACAGAGCACTGAGTGGAGGGGTAGCAGTGGAGAGAGAGAGCACGGTATCACACAGTAAAGTTAACAGGTGGGCTTTTTTGAAATGCTGATTTCTTTCAGAATTCTTTGTGTGTAATCAGATTTGTATAATGTGAATGAAAGCGAGAACTATGTATAGTGCATATATTGCAGGGCATACATATAAATACACCCAGATGTATGTGAATATACACAAATATGTGTGTATATATGTATAGTGTGCATATACATATACATACGGACACACATATATGTATGCATATACACATATAGACATATATGTCTATATGTGTGCACACATATCCATGTATACATACATATACACAGACATATGCACATATTATATATGTGTGCATGTATATGTGTGTATATATACACATATATACATACATATATATGTATATATATGTGTGTGTGTGTGTACATATATATATATATATATATATATATATATTCTGTAGGGGCTATAATTTCCCCAGTTTTACAGACGAGGAAACTAAGGCCAAGAGCTCTTAAGTCCAGTGTCACACAGGTAGAAAGCATCTGAGGCAGGATATGAACTCAAGTCCATCAGTCTGCCTGTTACAAACCCTAACTGACTACAACTTCTTGTTGTACTCAAGGCTTCTCTTGACATCAGCCTTAAATTAGCTTTTAGGCTAATGTCTCCTTCACATGCTAGAACCAGGAGCAATATGGGGAAATTCCAAAGAGACCGATTTTAGCTTAATGTAAGGAAAAATGTTGTAACAGAATTATCCCCAAGTGGAATGTGGTCTCTTAGAAGGTAGGGACTGATGCACCATTATAGCTCTTCAAAAGGACGGAGCACTTAGCAGTGATGTGACATAAAGGAGTCTTCTTAGAATGGGAAGTAAGATGACCTATGCAGCCCTTTCCAGATCTGAGACTCATTCTTCCCCAATATCATGCACATTCCTTGACATCCCCACCCTGGCAAAGACCCTTTCCATTTCTTGATTAGATTACTATAATGGCCTACTAACTGGTCTATCTGCCTGCAGTCCCTGCCTCTTCTAATTCATTCTTGACCCCACAGTCAAAATAATCTTTCTGGTTTGAAGATGTCATTCTCCCACCCCAAAACCTCTAGTCATTCCCTCTTGAGTATAAAACAATCCTAACTTAGCTGGCATTCAAGGCCCTAAAGAGTTCACTGTCAATCTACTTTTCTGTTTGTTTGTTTTTTCATATTGCTTCCCTTCACATTATCTATATTCCAACCACATTGGTTGCTCATCATCTCCCTAGATTTCATTCTGCCCTTTCCTGCCTTCAGATCCTGTGTTCATACCATCTCCCTGAAATGGCTCCTCCCCAATTCTCTGTCTGTTGAAGTTCTCCAAGGCTCGGCTCGGCTCGGCCAAGAGAACCTACAGCTGAATATGATCTCTCTCTTCTCAGCATTCTTACAACATTGTTTGGCTCTCCCCTTTGCCCTTGTCTAAACTCTAACACAATTACAGTTGTTTGCATGCAGGTTGGATTTCTATGGTTGGATTGGAAGCTCCCTGAAAGTAGGACTCATTTCTTAATCATCTTTTCAGCCTCAGAGCTTAACTACAGGACTATACACAATAAAGGCTTACAATGTTGGTCAAATTGACTATATTTCATAGAATCATAACACAAATTTTGTTAAGTGTGGAAACTGAAGCCTGGGATTAACTTCATCAAAGTCACACAAGTAGCAAGTGGCAAAGCAAAGATTCAAATCCAAGTCCTCTGACTCCAAATCCAGCGCTTTCCACTGTAGCCCACTGTTCTCCACACAAACTAGGATTATAATGAATCCAGCATTGCTAATAGAGATCATGAGGGTGGGGGTAGGGATTCGCTGGGGGCCTCACTTTACCAAGAATGATTTTTAATTAATTTAGGATTTAGAGCTGGAAGGGACCTTAGAGTTAACTTAGCCCGGCTTTCCTGTCTTAGAGATGGGAAAACTAAGGTAATGAGGGCCCAAGTGATTTCACTGAGCTCACATCTAGATAAGCAAAATAATTTGACTAAAGTCATGCAGTAAATAGCCAGGCAGGGATTAGAAGCCACATCTCTCCAGACTTCAAGGCTAGAACTCTTTGAACCACACTACCCTGCCTTTTCCCCTAAACTGTTTGTATCTGGATGCTTCCAAAGTGCTTGCGTGCCTGGCAACGTTTGCTCTCCCACTCCTACTCCTCACAAATCTTGTGGTCTTGATGAGCAAAGCCTTCAATTTCCCACCCAACCACTCCAAGTTCTCATGTGGTGGGGTCTCCCCTCTCCCAGGGCCTGTGAATTATGAGGTGTCACTCTGCTACTATGAGTCTAATACACCACCAGAAAAGGGAAAGAATGCAGCTTGCTTTCCCTTCTGAAAGCACAGAGTATTAAGTTTTCTTTTGGCTCAACTCAGTCATCTTCTCTCCCAGAATGGAAGAGGGGGGTCGGGGGAGGCTGGCAGGAAGAGGAGACGCTAGAGAAGGAACGCTCCTCCTATTATCAGTTTCTACTTGATGTTGTCTGAAGAAAGCTTCAGGACAGCTGGCATGAGATTAGCTGTGATGATCTGCACTGAGCCCAGCCGGCATATTGTGTACAAGGCAATGTGGGATGGGTGGCTTGTCTGAATTCAGACCCACCATAGGATTTTTCTCCTTCCCTTGGGAAAGCTGATGAAAGGTTTCTCTCGCATGGAACAGTTTTGACAGAGCAAGCTGTTCCCCAGTATTCCTCCTTTCCCGTCACTCTGTTGTCCTTCTCACAACTGTCACCCCTTCCTTCCCCTTCCCTCTCCCTTCCTGCCATTCTTGGGACAACCCAGACAGAATGGGGGAGGGTGGTGGATGGAGGAGACAAAGACTGGTTTTAGGGGCATGTGTGTGTGTGTGTGTGTGTGTGTGTGTAGAGATAGGATAGCTGTCTTCAAATATAGGAGGAGCTGTTTATAAAAGTAGAATTAGGTTTATTTTACTTGGAGGTGAGGATGGGGGTGGCAGTGGTTCAGAGCTAGAACCAGTAATAGGAGGGGAACTTTTCAATACCAAGGAAAGAACTTTCTAGCGATTAGAGCTGTCCAACCATGGAACGGTCTTCTTCGTGTGATAGTGGAAGGGCATCACTGGAAGGGCAAGGAGAAACCAGAATACACCTTACCAGAAATACTATAGGGGAGCTTCTGTGCTTAGTGGGGGGGGGGTGGCATGGATGGGATAATCCCTAAAATCCCTTCCAATTGTCAGGTTCTAGCATAGGGCAGGATGCATAGCTGGTACTTAAATGCATGTTAGTGGGTGCCCGTCAAAAGAAGGAATGGTACCTGAAGGTGATGGACTGTTATGATGTGGTAAGAACTGATGAATATGATGATTTCCTAGAAGAATGGAAAGGCTTCCATGAACAGAAGCAAAGTGGAGCAAAAAGAACTGGGAAATATACACAATAACTACAACAATGAAATGGAAAAAAATAACAAATAACAAAAATAATAACAAAACACTTAATGCTCTGAAACTGTAACGACCAAACTCAGCCCTAAAGAAGAAATGTGAATTCACTTGCTTATAACCATCCCTCCCCCCTCCTTTGTAGATGTAGGGTGAAAAACACTGTTTATGATGTCAGATTTGGTTTGTGTGTTAGTTAGTTTTACTGAACTGTTTTTTTTTAATCCTCCGTTACAAGGTATGGGTTTCTGGGGGAAGAGGGGAATGTAGGGGATACAAAAGCAATATATAGCAATAAATTTTTAAAATTAAAGTTACAACATATTTGCTTAATGAAACTGGAGTGATAATAAGATTCTTCTCATAGGTTTATAAGACTTAGAAATCACTTAGTCCAATCGTCTTATTTTATAGTCAGAAATAACTAGAAAAGTTTTCACCAAGGGCAAAAATAGTTGAAGGTGAGGTGGGCCCAGGGGCACTGAGATGAGCTAACTCACCCTCCTAGGCAGTCATGATGAGAGAAGAAAAAGTCCAGCTCAAACTCCCACAGGGGTTGAAAGAGGGCCAGGCTTGGACAAGGAAAGCCCTAGTGACAGATGCCCGAATGTAGAGGGGCACAGGATAGTAGAGGATCCTGAGACCTGGTCCTGTGGGGGGCTGAGGCAGGGAAGTACTTCCTCCTGGGCTTGCTGGGATGCCGCTTCCATGTTGATGCCCCGGGGGGATCCAGTTCTCCTGTATTTTAGTTATGACCCCCAAAAAGAGACCTGGTTTGGCATATGAAATACCTACGCTTTAATGTGAGATGGCTACTTTAGTTGCAGAGTTAGGATTGGAACCCAAGTCCACTATTTCACAGTCTTTCTACTAGACAACAGCACTGGATATACAGATGAGGAAAGTCTGGCTGAGAGAGGTTAAGTGACTTGCCCAAAGTCACTCAGATAGTAGTTATCAGAGCTTGGCATTGAAGCTAGATTCCCTGACTCCAAATCCAGTATTCTTTTTTCTTACCAAGCTCTTTCTCCTATGACCTGAGAGAACAATTATGTTTGTCCCGGGACTCAGTTTCTTCAAAATGATGGTGTCAGACTAAATGATCACTGATGTCCCTTCCAGTACCAATGTCCTATAACTTTTCATTTTTATCCTATATTTATCTCCCTTGGGGTCCACTGGGGACTCCTTGATTTCAGTTTTAGGGGATTGAAACTGTATTTTCTTTCTCCTTGACCTAAATAATCTCTAAAGATAATAATCTACTTCTTTCTCAGCCTTTTTCCACATGCAAAGGCTCAGTTGTCTTAATTCATCTTCCTTGGTAAGTTCTCTATTTCCTTTGGAATTTTAGGGAATTTAAAGAGTCAAATAATTCTAGAGCTGGAAGAGATTATAAACATCTAGCCCAACCCCCTCATTCCATAAGAAGAAGCTGAGACCCAGAGAGGGTTTTCTTCAAGGTCACATAATAATTTGATGGCAAAGCTGGAATTAGAGCTCAAGTTTTCTGTTTCCCAACCCAGGAATTTGGACACTCCACCAAACCCTTTCTATGGACCTTCTTAAGTCCTGTTGACTCTTTCCCAAAGAACAGTGGGCAAAAATTTCTCTAGTACCTCAGATGTGGACACATCATGTTTATCGCTGTGTACCTCAATTTAAATGATCCCTCTAAAGCAGGAGGTCTCAATCTAGGATCTGGGTCTTTTAAAGATATTTTGATAACTATTTCGATATAGTTTCCTCTGTAATTCTATTTGTTTTATCCATTTAAATAATATATTATTTATATATAATATACTTAAATAATATAGAATATATTATGTACAATACATAATATATACATATATAAATACATATATAATATTTTAAATAAAATTAAATAATTACATGGTATTAAATTATATTCTGAGAAGAGGTCCATAGGCTTCACCAGAATGTCAAAGGAGCCCACCCCTCCTGCCTTAAGGCTTATTAGCAAAGTTTATCATAGATTTTCTTCTATTCCAGGCTGGCAGGATTGGATTCCATGGTCACTAAGGTCTGTAGCGGCTCCAAATCTATGATCCCATAAGCCTGTGACTGAATTTTTCTCCACCCTGGTTAGCCTCCCTGCGTCTATTCAGATCCTACTCATCTCCAAGCAGTATGATCTGATTCTCCCTTCTCTCCCCTTTTCTCTTCCTTTATACTCACACTCTATGCTCTACATTCTGGCACTCAGCTATATGGTATTTCATATTGTACTCCAGTTGTCTGTTTTATGCGTTCCACAGCCTGACTATGAGCTACTAATGGAAGAGCCTGTTTTTTTTTTCCATCTCACTTCCTCTCACCAAGACTGTGAGCTCCCTGAAGGTAGGGGCTTGTTTTTTCTTTCTCAATACACTCTGACATTTAGTAACTGCCGCAGTTTCTTCTCCAAGAATACCCCAAATGGGGTCATAGAATCAGACACGACTGAAACAACTGAACAACAGGTGCTATGTAGGAATGTGTTTAATTTTGTTTAAGGCTAAGGGGGTGTATTGAATACAGTCCTCTTCTGATTGTCTTAGAGTTCTGGGGTCTTTCCTTCCTGCTGCTGACGCATAAGCCAAGTCAGGTTCTCTTCTTTGCCCTTGAAGTCAAGCATCCCTGGAGATCTGCCCACATCGTCTAAGTGTAGAAACTTTACAACATTTCTAGATGTGATTGTCCCAAAGAAGGATACTTCCTTTATCCAAAGGGAGGAAGTACTTTTCTAATTAGAGAGGAGAGTTCACTCTACTCCCAAACTCTCATTAGCCTGAGACAATGCTCATATAGGCTGACTGGGGAGCAAGCTTTGATTTCAAATGCTTTCAGCCTTCAGGTTTGTCTCTGTTCCTGCCATGATTTCCCACTTTCTTTCACTTTTAATTTTTTCCCCTTTAAACTGCAACCTCTCATTCGCTCATTTCATCATGGCATTCTCCTCTCCTCTGCTTTGTTCAGCTTGGGCCATTCAAAAAACTTAAATGGAAGAGAAGAGACACTGACAATCTCTTTCTGGCAACAGCAGAGAACAAACCGAAGGAAACAAGCTTTGATAACAGCCTGGAAACACTGACTACTTTCCCTGTTTGATTCAGGGCAAGCAGGATCCCTGTACTAAAATACTTTCTGTGTCTGACGTTTCAGAGAAGGTAGTACTGTAGGGGGCTTGGCTGGGTGTCCCTGTGGGCAGTCCAGAATCCTGAGGGAGATTACTGATGTGAATCATTATGACTCTTAGCCTTTTGATGGACTCTTGTGATCTGCAAAAAGTACTCAGAGGTTGCAAGCCTGCATTTGCACCTGGTGTGGAGAGGGAAATAGAATGACTGTCTAAAAGATTCACAGGTAAGAAATGCAAATGCTCAACAAACAAGACCTGTGGGCTGAGAGGCCCAGTGCCACTTGTTCAGAGATCTGGGGGAGGGTAGCTCACTTGTCCAATGAATCTGCTTCAGTCTTTCCCAGGACGTGTCTTGGTTCAGATGATAAATTTATTTTTTTTCTTTGAGACAAGGGTGTACATCTCCCTTCACTCCTTATCACAAGCTTCCAGCTTTCCAGTAAAGGAAAAGATGTTACAATGCTTTGCAGGAGCTTGGCTCAAACATTTAGAAGCTTCTTGGTCCGTCCTAAAGACTTCCTACACAACATGAAAGCATTGGTCTGAGTATTACTGATCTGGGAGCCTCCAGAGTATCCCGTATTCCCAGAGAATCCACAGGGAGATGGACTGAGTTCACTTTGCTCTGCTCTGTCTTTCCTCCTCCATGTTAACATCCCTTTTGTGCCAATAAGGACCCTGAACTAATACTTGACATTTATATAGCTCCTTAAGGGTCACAAACTAAGTACGTGCTTGAAACTAGATTTGAACCCAGGTCTTCTTAATCCCAGGTGCAGTGCTCTCTCTCCTCTACAACACTGCCTCTTGACCATCCCTGAATTTAACTCTGGATTCCCTTCCACACTATGTTCTTCAATCTCCTGCAATGTACTGTTTGATCCTCTTACCATGTTCTGTAGTGCCTCCTATCCCTCTACCAGCCTCAGTGATCTCCTGCCATTCCCAGTCATCTGCATTCTGGGGAGTGAGTACACAACGCACTTGTCCCCACTCAGGATCAAACTGTGAAGTCATTAAAATTCCTTTTGAGCCTCCAGACACCCCCCTCCGCCTTCTTTCTTAGTCTTCCCATTCCTTCTCCTTAGCCTCAGTGCCCTTCTGTTGAGCTGGGCTGACCCTATTATAGTAGGATATGTGGTTTTAGTTGAAAGCACAGGGCTTAAAGTTAGAATTCTTGGGTTCAAATCTTGATTGTTCCATTTTGCTAGCTATATGCCATTTGTCAAATCACTGAACCTTTCTGGGCTTTAGCTTTCTCCGCTGTGAAACTAGGGAATTGCACATTGATGGTCATTAATGTCTTTTCCTACTTTCCAGATCTATGAACCTATAACTGGGAGCCCAGGAAGAAAGAATATTTCATATTAATAGAGACCAGAATTAGCAGTGGTTTGCTCCAGTGCCAATGATAGACTTTCTGGCCCTATAACAGTCTAGTTGGAAATGGCGTGAGGATACTTGGGGGCTTTCTTGCTGCCTATCAACTCACACCATGTTGGGAATGAGTTACTTTGCTTACATGCAGACCTAGGGGCTAACAATATGTCTTCAAGGCCATGCTTCCTAGTGAACAGAACCCTGGATTATCCAATAGATTTAATTTCTAACCCCATCTCTGCCAACATCTCTCTGTGTGATCCTGGGAACATTTACATCTACCCTCTTTTAGCCTCAGTTTTCCCATTTTTAAAATGAGAGTTGAGCTGAATGATCTTTAAAGGTTCCTTCCAACTCTAAATCAAATTGTCCTTACTTATTTCCCCTACTGTACTTCATTTTCTTTATCTGTGAAATAAGAGAGAGGGTGTGTAACTGGATAACTTCTTTTTTTTTATTTTTTTTATTTAATATATTTAGTTTTCAGCATTGATTTTCACAAGAGTTTGAATTACAAATTTTCTCCACATTTCTACCCCTCCCCCCCCCACTCCAAGATGGCGTATATTCTGGTTGCCCTGTTCCCTAGTCAGCCCTCCCTTCTGTCACCCCACTCCCCTCCCATCCCCTTTTCCCTTTCTTTCTTGTAGGGCAAGATAAACTTCTACACCCCATTGCCTGTGTGCCTTATTTCTAGTTGCATGCAAAAACTTTTTTTTTGATTTTGAACATCTATTTTTAAAACTTGAGTTCCAAATTCTCTTCCCTCTTCCCTTCCCACCCACACTCCCTAAGAAGTCAAGCAATTCAACATGGGCAACATGCGTATCATTATGTATAACCCTTCCACAATACTCATGTTGTAAAGACTAACTATATTTTGCTTCTTCCTAACCTACCCACCTTTATTGAATTTTTTCCCTTGCCCTGCCCCTTTTTGAAAGTGTTTGTTTTTGATTACCTCTACCCCCATCTGCCCTCCCTTCTGTCATCCCCCCTGTTTTTTTTATCTTCTTCTTCCTTCTTTCCTATGGGGTAAGATACCAAATTGAGTATGTATGGTATTCCCTCCTCAGGTCAAATCTGATGAGAGCAAGATTCACTCATTCCCCTTCATCTGCCTTCTCTTCTCTTCCTAAAGAACTGCTTTTTCTTGCCACTTTTATGCAAGATAATTTACCTCTTTCTATCTCTCCCTATCTCCCTCTCTCAATATATTCCTCTCTCATCCCTTAATTTGATTTTATTTCTTTTAGATATCTTCCTTTCATCTTCAACTCACCATGTGCCTGATCTCTCTCTCTCTCTCTCTCTCTCTCTCTCTCTCTCTCTCTCTTTCTCTCTCTCTCCCTCTCTCGCTATAAATATATATATATATATATACATACGCATACATATATACATACATACACACTCACATATACATATATATACATAAACATATATATATATATACATATATATATATGCATATTCCCTTCAGCTACCCTAATACTGAGGTGTCATAAATCATACATATCATCTTTCCATATAGGAATGTAAACAAAACAGTTCAACTTTAGTAAGTCCTTTGCAATTTCTTTTTCTTGTTCTTTTTCTTGGTTACCTTTTCATTCTTCTCTTGATTCTTGTGTTGGAAAGTCAAATTTTCTATTCAGCTTTGGTCTTTTCACTGAGAAAGCTTGAAAGTCCTCTATTTTATTAAAAATCCATATTTTGCCTTGGAGCATGATACTCAGTTTTGCTGGGTAGGTGATTCTTGGTTTTAATCCTAGCTCCATTGACCTCCAGAATATCGTATTCCAAGCCCTTCGATCTCTTAATGTAGAAGCTGCTAGATCTTGGGTTATTCTGATTATGTTTCCACAATACTCAAATTGTTTCTTTCTGGATGCTTGCAGTATTTTCTCCTTGACCTGGAAGTTATGGAATTTGGCGACAATATTCCTAGGAGATTTCTTTTGGGGATCTAATTCAGGAGGCCATCGGTGGATTTTTTCAATTTCTATTTTGTACTGTGGCTCTAGAATATCAGGGCAGTTCCCCTTGACAATTTCTTGAAAGATGATATCTAGGCTCTTTTTTTGATCATAGCTTTCAGGTAGTCCAGTAATTTTTTAATTATCTCTCCTGGATCTATTTTCCAGGTCAGTGGTTTTTCCAATGAGATATTTCACATTGTCTTGCATTTTTTCATTCCTTTGGTTCTGTTTTATAATATCTTGATTTCTCATAAAGTCACTAGCTTCCACTCACTCCAATCTCATTTTTAAGGTAGTATTTTCTTCAGTGGTCTTTTGGACCTCCTTTTCCATTTGGCTAATTCTGCCTTTCAAGGCATTCTTCTCCTCATTGGCTTTTTGGAGCTCTTTTGCCATTTGCGTTAGTCTATTTTTTAAGGTGTTGTTTTCTTCAGTGTATTTTTCAGTATTTTTTTGGGTCTCCTTTAGCAAGTCATTGACTTGTTTTTCATGGTTTTCTCACATCACTCTCATTTCTCTTCCCAATTTTTCCTCTACTTCTCTAACTTGCTTTTCCAAATCCTTTTTGAGCTCTTCCATGGCCTGAGACCAATTCATGTTTTTCTTGGAGGCTTTTGGTGTAGGCTCTTTGACTTTGTTAACTTCTTCTGGCTGCATGTTTTGGTCTTCTTTGTCACCAAAGAAAGATTCCAAAGTCTGAGACTGAATCTGGGTGCATTTTCGCTGCCTGTTAATGTTCCCAGCCAACTTACTTGACCCTTGAGTTTTTTCAGCAGAGTATGACTGCTTGTAAAGAGTTCTATGTTCCAAGCTTGGGGGGATGCACCAGTTCTGCCACACCAGCACTCCTCCTTCCCCAAGAATCCCCAACCCCGACTGGACTTAGATCTTCAGCAGGCTCTTCACTCCTGCTCTGATCTGCCACTTAATTCCTCCCACCAGGTGGGCCTGGGGCTGGAAGCAACTACAGCTGTAGTTCTGTAGCTGCCCCACCTCCGCTGCCCCCGGGGTGATGGCTGTACCACAAACGCTATCCCCCTGTCCCCAGCAGCTTTTCCCACTAATCTTCTCTGTTGTCTTTGGTGTTTGTGGGTTGAGAACTCTGGTAACTGCTGCAGCTCACTGATTCAGGGCGCTAGGGCATGCTCCACCTGGCTCCTGGTCTGGTTGGCTCACAATCTGGTTGGTTCGCAGCCGCCCACAGCTGGGCTCTGCTCTGCTCAGCTCCCAGCTCCACGCAGGATAGACCTTACCCAGAGACCATCCAGGCTGTCCTGGGCTAGAGCCCTGATTCCCTCTGCTATTTTGTGGGTTCTGCAGTTCTTCTCTGTTGTCTTTGGTGTTTGTGGGTTGAGAAGTCTGGCAACTGCCACAGCTCACTGATTCAGGGCACTAGGACCCACTCCGCTCGACTCTTGGTCTGGTTGGTCTGCGTCACCCATGCTGGGCTCTGCTCTGCTCCGCTCTGCTCCCAGCTCCGTGTGGGATAGACCTCACCCAGTGACCATCCAGGCTGTCCTGGGCTAGAGCCCTGCTTCCCTCTGCTATTTTGTGGGTTCTGCAGTTCTAGAATTGGTTCAGAACCATTTTTTATAGGTTTTTGGAGGGACTTGTTGGGGAGCTCACGCTAGTCCCTGCTTTCCAGTCATCATCTTGGCTCCGCCCCCTGGATAACTTCTTAAGTTCTTTCTAGCTCTGACACTCTAGGATCCTTCCTCCACCCAAATTAGATGCAAAACTCCACATAGCTCCTCATATTTTATGGGAATGCAATAACAAACATCATAATAGACACCCCTAGCTTGATATGGACCCCCTCCTTTTGGACACCCAGCATCTGTTAGCTGGAAGATGATGCTTTCCTTCAAAGACTCTCTGCATAGGAGCCTCCTATCTCTTTAACCATGTCAGTGGTGCCATTTTACTAAAAGGGCACCAAAAATAAATTGCAACAAAAGCAAAAAGTCTAAAATACTCAGACAGAGTAGTATTACCAGACAGCATGCTACAATGGATAGAACTGGCTGGGAGTTAGAATAGCCTGGCTTCAAATCTAGCCTTACTGCTTGATTGACCCTGAAAGAAACTGCTTTACTTTTCTTTGAGCCTCAGTTTTCTCAATTGTAAAAAGATCACTCACTTGATGAACTCTGAGGTACCATCCAGCTCTAAAGCTATGCTTATCAGCCACTCGGTGTAATTAAGGTCAGATTTCAAAAGTCAGAGTCAACTAAGGAAGGATTATAGGCAGCGGGAACCACAATGCTCTGGGTAAAAGTTATGAGATGAGAGAGAGAGAGAGAGAGAGAGAGAGAGAGAGAGAGAGAGAGAGAGAGAGAGAGAAAGCACATCAGGGCTTCAAAGGTTATGAGAAATCACCCTGTTCAAACTCTCCTGTCATTCAGGTGTCCTAATTCCCTGGGAAAAGAGCTGTCCATTGTAGCCCACTATTGAGAGATGAATTTTGTGAAAGAATGAGATTCTGGGAGGAGACACCAGTTGTCTGAAATATGGGAGAGCAAAGAAATAGTCAGTTTCCTTTTCAGAGTTTGTTTTCTCCTCTGTAAAGCTAGGAACTTGGACTAGATAGCCTCTAAGGTCCCTGGTGAGATGTTGGGAAGTATAATAACTAGCACTTAAAGTAACTAGCATTTGTATTATGCTTAAAGTTTTGCAAAGCACTTTACACAAATCCCATTTGATCCTCACAATGAATTTGAGAGGTAGGTATTGTTACTATCCCCATTCTGCAAATGAGAAAAACTGAGGATAAGTGACTTGCCCAGGGTCACACAGCTGGTACATATCTAGAAGAGATTCAGACTTCATGTTTGGCATTGTGTGGACTGCATCCCCTAGCTTATAGTAGAGGGAGAGCCAGATGTGATTTGTCTAAAAGGGATTTGCAGCAGCTGAGAGGGACTATTGGCATCCAGGAGGACAAGTGCAGTCTGGCTCTGTGATCTGGGTGGAATGGAAATGTCCCCCAATCTGTCAGTCAATAATCATTTCATTACTGTGTGCCAGGCACTGTGCTAGGATGCTAGGGAAATGATGAAAGGTAAAAGATGGTCCCTGCTCCCAAGGAGCTCCCTGTCTAAAGGGGGGCGACACCACGCAAATAACTGCATACAAACAAACTGTATACAGGAAAATTGGAAATAATCTGAGCCTCCACTGCTCACTAAGCCATGTGACTTTAAACAAGTTTCAGAGCCTTGGTTTCCCCCTCTATAATAATGACAATGATGCTTGTGCTCACAAAAGCATGATTGTGAGGAAAGTGGTTTGTAAACCTTAAAAGACAATAGAAACCCAAGTCATTATTATTATTATCTAACTCACAGGAGCGTTGGAAAGAAAACCTTTTGTAAAAAAAATAAGCATCACATAAATGTGAGCTGCAATTATCATTATTATTCCTTTGCAACCTTGGAAGTTTTTCCATTGATAAAAAGCTCTAAGAGCAGGGTCAGCAGGGAGTTGGGACCCTGTACTGGGGAGTCAGGAGATTCTGGTGCAGTAGAACCTAGTGAGACCTACAAATGCTAATGATTCCACCCTCAAAGGACTCTGGGTAAGAGCAACTGCTACTTTCTTTCAAGATGAGGAATCAACAGCTAACAGCTTGCATGGGACATGAGCAGCTGCCCCACAGGGTTGCCTAGCCAGCCATTAGCAAATTGATATCCTAATTCTTTCTGCCAAAGCCGATCAACGAGCTTTTATTAATGACCAACTATGTGCCAGGCATTGTGCTAGCACTGGGGATATGAAGATAAAAATTGAACAGTCTCTGCCCTCAGGGAGCTCACAGTATATTAGAGGAGACAATATAAACTTCAAATATATATAGTGCCCCTATTTCTCCAGTCTGCCAATCACTTAGAAGGATCTCTGGCTACAAGCGTCCTAATGGACTTTCCAGCAAGTATTGCTAGAAATACTTAAGTATCCATACTATTAAGTATTCAAGTATTATGTGCTTAAATATTGATATTATTCCATATTTAAGTATGAAGTACTAAAGTATTAATACTATTAAGTTTTTTTGTTTTTTTTTTAAATACCATTAAGTATTAATACTAATAATGCTAACCAGTAAAAGCTGAATGGGTTAGCCACATAGCTAAGCTGTTGGGTGATGCCCTTTGCTAGCTATAGGGTCCGAGCTAAGGGCATAGACTAGATACAATGGCAGACCCAGATGGATAGCTGTACCACTGCTTCTGTACTAACTCCCAGTTCCCTGCTGCCCTGATTCATAAGAATATCAACTCATGTAAGACTGCAGGTACATATAAAATGATCTGGAAGTTGACTGTCTCTGCCCATTTGGGTGATTTGCCTTAGCAACCTCAATAGGGAATTCTTCTACCTAAAGTGAATGGCCACACCTATCACTTTGCTAGGCATCTGAGCTGGCACATGTGATTCTAGTCTGACTGATTTGTTGAATGAGAAGCTCAACCTTTCTGCACTTTGATTTCTTAGTATGGAAAATGGGAGGAATTAAATGTGTTCTACATTACATCATTGGATTAATACAAGTAAAATGAAATAACTGACACTTTGAAGTATTTTGACTAGGATAAAAGGGTGAAGAAAATAAAAGAAGCCAATTTGGGTACAATAGAGAAAATATGTTATAAAGAGATATATAAGGGGCAGCTAGGTGGCATAATGGATAGAATATCCATCTATAATGGATCAGGGGATCTGAGTTCAAGTTTGACCTTGGACACTTACTAGCTGTGTGACCCTGGGCAAGTCACTTAACCTCAATTGCCTCCAAAAAACCCAACAATAACAACAAAAAGAGGAGAGACAACATGCAGTAAAGGCTAAAGAGCTGGCCTCAGAGCCAGGAGGGCCTGGATTCAAGTGCAGTCCCTGATTATCTTGGCAGCATGACCCTAAGTAAGTCCCCTAATACCTTTTAGTGCTCTAGGAAACTCCCTAAGATGCCAGATCACAGAGAAAGGACCAACTTGTATTTGTAGATAGAGTTTCTTCATCTGGGAGTTCCCTATGCCTATGAAATCCTAGATATTATCCCTCTCTCTATGGAAATCTATAAGACGAAGTGGTGATAATCCTGCCATTCTGTGCTCTATTCAGACTACATCTTAAGCATTAAATTCAGGTCTGTAGTATACATTTTAGGAAGGGTAATGATGAGCAAGATCATGTCCAGAAGGGGAAGACCAGGATGGTGAGGACTCAACACTATGTTTCACAAGTTTAAGGAACTAGAGAAGACAAAATGTGGGGGGAATGGGAATGGGGACGTGCTATCTGTCTTAAAGTAGTTGAAAGAATGTCGTACAAAAGAAGGATTAGTTTCAAGTTTGTGTGGTCCAGGAGCAAAACCTGAAGCGACAAGTAGAAGTCTAGGAAAAATGGCTTTCGTCTAAATGTAAAGAAAGACTTGCTAACAATTTAGAGTCATTGCAAAGTGGAATGGATTGCCTTGAGGGAAGGTGAATTACTCATAAATCCAGCAGAAACTGGATGACCACTTGTTGGGGTTGCTATAAAAGGAGTTATAGCTCAGGTTTGGGTTGGGCTGGGTGTCTTCTGAGGTTCCCTCTAATGCTGCTTATTCAATTATTCTATAACTTGGAATGCCAAACCACAGGGGAGGAGGGGGAGATAGTCTCTGGGATTAGTCCAAGAGGAGACTTCAGTGGGTAGAACAGGACAGGTGAAGGAGCAGCTAGCACCAGCATTTTTTTTGTATAGATGTAGTTCCACCCCTTAATACTCTGTCTTGTAAATATCTTACCATACACAACCACTCTAACATAAAAAAGAACAGCACAACAATAATAAAATAAGAAATAATAATAAGAAATAAGAAAATAATAAAAATAAGAAAGATCCAACATCAATGATCAATGAAATCTCTGGAAATGTACTTAAATAAACAATGTTCCCAGGCTACTCAGTGTCAACAAAAGTTTTCATAGCCAATTTATAATACTTTGTAAACAGAATGGCTTTGACAGTTTTTAGTCAGGGTTTATTGTGGCTTCTTTTACATTAGTGATACAGTGGAAGGGGGGGGACATAAATGGTTCCGGTTTCCTTCAAGAAGATTTTGTGTTCAATTGGAAGGTGAAGGAGCAGCTAGTGCCAACCCATTTGCAAAGGACTGCAAATGTTATCAGCAGCTTTGAAATTTTGTGTCCTCCAAATAAGGGTTCCCAGGGATAAAGCTCTTAGTCCTGCAATAGTACAGCCCTGGGTATTAGAAGTGATTTTTATGCTGAAAGTATAAAATCTGATCCCCACTCTCTTAAAAAGGTGTAAAGTCGCTTTCCTTGTTTCTTCCTTTGGCAATGGGCATAAATGCCCTAACAATTAGTCTATATGCCATCTCTTCCATGCAGCCTACCTAGACTCCTACCCCAATGGCTACTTGGAAATGACCTCTTTCCTCCTCAATCTCCCATAGGAGTTTGGTTCCTCCTTTGGAAATCATGCATTAGATTTTTGTTCAGGTTATGCATTACTCTGCTTTGACCTGACTTCTCTTACCTCCACTGCACACTAGATTGTGAACTCTAGGAGGACAGGGATTTGCTATTAGCGATCTGTGGACCTTTTTCTCTGATGATAAACAGAAAGCCAGACACACAGTAGGTGTTTAATAAATGCTTATTGAATTAGAAGAGTCACTTCTCATTCTTCAATGTATAATTAATGTTGCTTCAAATAGATCGAACTCCTTAGTGGAACCAAACACAATGCTTGGGCAAGTGTGTGGGTGGGGGGAAGTAAAGACTT
Organism: Trichosurus vulpecula; assembly: GCF_011100635.1. Lineage (NCBI taxonomy): Eukaryota > Metazoa > Chordata > Mammalia > Diprotodontia > Phalangeridae > Trichosurus > Trichosurus vulpecula. The sequence goes on from NC_050581.1 coordinate 73,843,881, forward strand.
GGTGGGTGGTTGACTGATGAGCAAACATGACTATAAGTTAGGGATTTTCTGGGTGGGTTTTCTAGAAGCAGTCACTGCTCTAACTTGTCTCCCAAGCAGGCTTTTCTTCCCATCTGGACAAAGCTGGGAGAGACTGGGTCAGAATCTGGATTGTGGGCTTGGAGCTTTCTCTGGGGATCATTCTGCTATTGTAAATCCTTGTGTTATTAAAATGTTCTCTTCTTCCCTGGAAGACAGACAGGAGCCCAGACATCTCACACTCATTCAAGACATACTAAAAGACAAATCTGCTCAGAGACACATAAGGGGCTTTTAACTGTTCCTCTTCTTTACATGGGGGGAGAATTGGAGAAAGGAAAAGGAAACTTTTAATATTCTAGGGGAAAATCATTCAGGTAACCATGTTCTCCTGCTTGTTTCTTTGCTTCTTGGAAAGGCAATAGCCCCAAACATAAATGCAGGGATAAAGAGAACCTGGCATAGTCAAAGACCACTCCAGATTTGGAGCTCTTCCACTTAATAGGTGTGTAAATTTCTAGGACTCAGTTTCCTCATCTATGAAATGAACCGTGCTAGGAGAGTTCTAAGGTTCTCTTCAGTGCTGATATTCTATGATTCTATAACCTATAAGATACAAGGTCTTCGCAACCAGAATATACGCCATCTTGGTGTGGGGGGAGGGTAGAAATGGGGAGAAAATTTGTAATTCAAACTCTTGTGAAAATCAATGCTGAAAACTAAATAAATAAATAAATTTAAAGTAAATTAAATTAAAAGATACAAGGTCTTCCATTTCTGTGAGTATAGTAAGTAGGGGAGAAACCTGGGTCCTAGGTCCATTGAAATTCAGCTCAGTTCAACCAACATTCATGAAATAACACCTGAGTAATGTTTGCAGAACGCTGTGCTCAAGAAGGAACAAAGTTGTGTTAAGACCCATGGCACTCAGGGGGTTATCAAACAGTAGGAAGATGTGACATCTACCCAAATAACTTTAATACAAGACAATACATGAAAAGTTGAATTACAGAGAGACACAAAAACAAAACTATGTGAAGTGGGAGGTAGGGAAAGTCATTACGAACTGGGAGTATCAAGAAAAGTTTCAATAAAGCTGGGCTTCAAAAGATGGGCATAAATGCAACAGAAGTAGAGTGGGAAGGGTTTTTCAGACAAAGGAAAATCTGGGTCAGAGATGAGAAAATAATAAATGGGTACAGTATAGTTTGTGTGGCCTTGAATAAATCATCTAGATCCTCTGGAATCTTCTTGGAGAACCTTTTGCAACCTTCTTTGGAGAACCTTCTTATCATGAACAGGTAGCGGCCCCTAGGTGGCATAATAGAACACAGGACCTGGAGTCAGGAAGACCTGAATTAAAATCCTTCCCCAGACACTTATTAGTGATCCTAGGCACATCACTTAATTTCTCTCACCCACAGTTTCCTCATCTGTAAGATGGGAATAATGATAGCACCTATGTCACAGGGCTGTCACGAGAATCAAATGAGATGATATGTGTAAGTGCTATATGAATGCTAGCCAGTATTATTATCATAGTGGGGCTTATAATTCCTTCTTTTCCTGTCTCATGGTCTGTATGTGAGGAGCAGGTCGGAGTGGAAGGAAGGGTTGTAAAAATAAAATACCTAGCACTCATATATAAATAACTGGTAATGCAGTGGATTGTGTGGCAGGCCTGGATTCAGGAAGATCTGAGTTCAAATGTGGACTCAGACCCTTACTTTCCGTGTCACCCTAGGCAAGTCATTTACTTGTTTACCTCAGTTTCCTCAACTGTAAAAATGAGCTGGAGAAGGAAATGGCAAACCAGTCCAGCATCTTTGCCAAGAAAAGCCCAAATGGAGTCATGACGTGTCAGATAGGACTGAGATGATTGAACAAGCTGTGTGACCCTGGGCAAGTCATGTGGCTTCTGTTTGCCTCAGTTTCCTCAGTAGACACAATAATAACACCACCTATCTCAGAGGGTTGTTGTGAAGATAAAATGAAATAATATTTGCAAAAAGTGCTTAGCACAAAACCTGGCACATAGTAGTCGATATGTAAATGCTTATTCCCTCCTTCCTCCCTCTTACATAGGCTTTGAAAATTTACAAAACATTTTAAGGCCTCGTCTCATTGGGCATTTAGCAAATACTAATAATATTTTAGTGTATCAACAATTTAATATCTGTGTATTCAACAGGCCTCTGCCTCAAGTCTCTCTTCCCTCCAGTTCATCCTCTGCTCAGCTGTCCAACTGGTCTTCCTTAAGGGGAGGTCTTATCATGCCCCACACCAACCGCATTCAATAAAATACAGGGCTCCCTAATATCTTCAAGATCTAATATCAATCCTTTGTTTAGCATTTAAAGTCCTTCACAGCCTGGCCCCTCCTACCTTTCCACTACATTTCCTACCTTCCTACTAAACTCCTTGGCCCTTGCACAAGATATACCCTCTACCTTCTCTGGACATTTTCTCTGGACTTCCCCCATGTCTGGAATTCTCTCCCTCTTCCTCATTGCCTCCAGGCTTCCTTCAAGCCCAGCTAAATTCCCACCTTCTGCAAGAAGTCTTCCCTGATCCCCCCTTAATTCTTGTGCTTTCCCTCTGGGATTATCTCCAATTTATCCAGCACTTACCTTGTTTGTACTTAGTTATTTGCATGTTGTCTCTGCCATTTGACTGGGATCTCCTCAAGAATAGAGACCATCTTTTACCTTTCTCTGTATCCCTGATGCTAAGCACATTGGCTGGCACATTGCAGGCACTTAATAAATTCTGGCTAACTGACAAAGATTTTTTAAATTAATTTAATTTAATTAACAATATTTTAATATATTTAAGTACCTGTGATTTTGTTGATATGCATACGCAGTCCAAAATGTAGATTGCAATCTTTTCAGAACCTAATCTATGGGTTGCCCAAACCTGAATAGCCATCACCTGGCAGTCACCGCACTGAGGATGGGCCCCTCCACACCTTACTATGCTGGTCTCCAGACAACAGACACACAAGCTGTCACCAGGCCTGCTCTTAGACACTTTACAGCCTGGTAGAAGCAGCTGCCAGGGTAGCCTGTGTTCTAATAGAAAACCTAAGGTCATCTCCACATCATGTTGAGAGGAATATCATCAGTCTCCTTCTCTATTTGTTACAATTTTATTTTGAATAGTAATGTTGCTTCAAATTCAAATCTGTTCTCTATGATTTTTCAAATAATTTTAACACGCAATATCTTATTCAATCGTCAGAACATCCTCCATCAAACAGCTAATGCAAATATCTTTATCCCATTTTACAGATGGGGAAACAGACATCTAGAAAGGTTAAATAACTTCTTCAAGGACATACAGGTAGTAATTGATGGATCAAGGATGATGTCCAATGGTATCATTAATATTAATTGATAATTAATATTATTGTAAAATTACTATTAAATTATTATGAAATAATTATCACTAATAATGGACATTTATGCAATGTTTTGAAGTTTGCCAAGCACTTTACATACATTATCTTATTTGAATCTTACAACAAGCCTGTGAGGTAAGTTGGTACTATTATCATCATTTACAGATGAGGAAACTGAGGCTTGAAAAAATTAAGTGACTCAACCATGGGTCATAAAGTTTCTAAATGTCGGAGGCAGGATTTGAAACCATAACTTCCTGATTTCAATTCTAGTACTTCATCTACCCATCATATTGCCTTCCAAAGATGAAATAAAACATAGCTCCTCGACTTTGAGGAGGTCATAGTCTAGTCAGGGAAGTGTAAGGAAGGAAAATTATAGTTAGGTAAACAAGCCTAATACAAACTGATCTGCAATTTCCTTTTCTAGTATTTGTACTATAATTGCATAGTAATGACGTTGTTTCCAATTTGGGAAAAAACAGAAACAATTGAACTCAATAACTCAAAGTTCAATTAAATCTGAAACCATTAATTACCTAGGAAAGAATTTTTTGTTTTTTGTCAAGAATTACTGACAAAACTGGAAAGCAATATGGCAGAAATTAAATTTAGACCAACATCTTATACCACATTTTCCAGTAAAACCAAAATGCATACTGAAATGAATATTAAAGATCATAATGCTGAAAAATAAGATGATAACCAGATCAGATACTTTTCACAGATATGTTAGGTAGGTTAGGGTATGAATAATTTTTTTAAACCAAAGTTTTATTGAAATAACATTTTCATACAATATCTTCATGGTCTTTTCAAAAAATACATTTGATGTTATGTTTTACCTATTACTGTCTTCATGTAGAAAGGGTGAAATATACCTTTATAGATTTATTCTATTGCACTTGAGAATGCTTAATTTCTTACTTCAGCACTTAAAAATCAAATTACAACATAGTCTTCAAAATTTGACATTTCCATATGCAATATTGGTTAGTGGTGAAAGACTTGGTTAGATACTCCAAACTTCACCAAAAACTCAAACTCTAATAAGAGGAGGCAGGGAGTTTATGCATCCTGCAGCTCAGTTTAATGTCTACTGCTTGGAATGGTTTTGGAAATTTTTTATTCACAGTCTTTCAAATGCAAAATATCCTACTCTGTAGCTGTTCATAAAATCCATTCTAACTTACACACACAGACACACACACACACTACAGAGCAACCACGTCACTGAGGTTTACTGCAGTTGGAGTAAATGTAGACATGACTTCAGAAAATTTAAGATCCACTATCTCTAATCTAATATATCTAGAGTAGAGTTACCAACCAGCCTGAAAAACATATGATGTATAATTAGACAAAAATGCCGGTCAGCACTAAAGTTGATGGGAAAGTTTTCCTGTCATCAGAAAAGACTGAAAAAGTTATAGAAGTGGTATTATGTTGGAGCAGAGAGCTTTAAGGCAGGGTGGGCCTGCAAACTAAGGTATTTGGAAGTAGAAGAAAGAGATTGAAAGTTAAAATAGATACATGATTTGTTATCTAAGAATTATTTTTAAGTATAGAGCCTCTTTACTCCAATGGAATCTGGCATACAAATCAGTTTCCAACTTGATTCACTACAATCAAAAAGCCCCATTTCTTTCAGATATTATGCTAAATATATGTCATCAAAACTTACACAACTATGAGCATGCTCAACACAGAATGAAATCAAGTTTGACTTTAGAATGTTCTGTGAAAAATACCTATCAAGACATGTTAGGTTTTGTAGCCCCAGTTCTACTAATTTGCTATGTGATGCTATACAAGACAAATAATCGCTTTCTCCTGCTTCAACTTCATCTATTAAAAAGAAAAATGTACCTCATTGGAATGCTATTTTTTAAAGTCCAGTGAAAATAGTAATCCTTTAATTTGTGTGAAATAGGAAACCTGGAAAAGTCATTTGTGCACCATGCTTATTATATGCTCTTGACTTTAGGGCTGCCCTGATATATATGTATGTATGTATGTATGTATGTATGTATACACATAATAACCATTTCAATATTGAACAAATACTTTATTAGGTACTTTTGTGCAAATATTGTGCTAGGTGTTAGTAGGGGACTCAAAAATGTAGGACATATCTCACTTCTTTCAAGGAACTTACGGTACAATACTTCCAAACACTATTATAATTAACAAATTAAAAAAAAACTTTCAGCATGTAGAAGAAGTTTAAAGTTGCATGTTATTTTTCTTATAAATTCAAATCACGTAATTCTTTGTATAGCTCATCACTTTACACAAAAGATTTAATCCTTAAAAGCTGAAGATGAAACAAAATTGTTTATACAAAATCCAATTTCAATATCTCTGTAGAATTGAATACCTGACCAGGAAAGGAAAAACAATCTCCTATTAAACTAAGTCAAAGAATTTGGCAAGGAAGGGATTGTTATGGGGCTCCATTTATCTTTTTTTCTAAGAGTTCCCATTAGCTGTCTACTTTATGAGAGTTTCCATGAAGTAAAACTACCTCTTTAAGGTATGAATTATTAAGCAAATGAGTAACACAGGCAACTACAACAGATAAAATAGATAATGTTAATTACATAAAATTTAAAAGCTTTTGCATTAGTGCAACTAGGATAAGAAAATAAATGGTGACAAAAATCTTTGTATCAGTATCTCTGAAAAGAGTATGACTCAGATAAATGTGTATATATGTGTGGATGTTGTATTGTATGTATATATAAGTGTGGGGGGGGGGGTGGAGAGAGACGGAGATTGAGAGACAAAGAGAGCAAAAACCTTTCCCCCATAGATAGGTGTTCAAAAGATATGAACAAACATTACTTAAAAGAAAAATTTCAGACTACAACCACATGAAAGAATGCCTCAATCACTAATAATTTAAAAAATGAGAACCAGAACAACTCTTGGGTTTTACTTCATACATAGCAAATTAGCAAAGTTGACAAAAGATAGGGTTAGCCAATTTTGGAAGAATTTTGTCAGTTTGGGGAAAGATGGGCACGCTAATTCATTGTTCGTGGAGCTGTGAATTACTTCAACAGTTTTGGAAAGGAATTCAGAATTATGGTGAGGAAAGGGGCTAAAGTGTTCATACTCATTGATCCAGTGATTTCACTGGTTGGCATATACCCCAGAGAGGTCAATGCCAATAAAGAAAGTCCCATCAGCACCAAAATATTTATAGTAACATTTTTTGTAGTAACAAAGAAAAGGAAACAAAATACTCATTGGCTGAGGAATGGCTAGACAAATTATGTACATGAATGTAATAGAATATTTCCATGCACTAAGAAACAATGAATTTCAATACAGAAAGCATGGGGAGAAATATGAACTGATGATAAGTTTAGTAATCAAAGTCAAGAAAAAATATATTCAATGACTGCTACAATATAAATGTAGAGAACAGCACAGTAAATCAATCAAAATAGAATTTGATAAAATTATAATAAGCAAGTTTGGGCCAAAAGAATAGATATGAGAAGGCACTTCCCCACTTTGCATTGCAAATTTGGGGACTATCTGTATGGAACAAAGCACATAATGACAGATTTTTTTCAATATATTGGTACGTTTTTTTTTTCTGAACTCCTTCCCCCCTCCCCTATCTTTATTATTTTAAGATATTAGGTAGAAGTTCTTAACCATTTTTGTATCATGAAACCCTTCATTCGTCTGGTGAAACCTATGGACAACTCAGAATAATTCTTTTAAATTCATAATTGAAATAAATGCTCAGCTTTAGTTAAAGTTTAGTGAAAATAAAGATGTGATATTTTCCAATCCAATCCAATACCTTGAAATCTATCCATAGAATCCTTAGGAGTTTGGGGACACCAGGTTAAGAACTTCTGGGATAAAGAGTGGTTCTCCACGTGAGGGTGGGAAGAGAGATGTGTACATAAAGAGATACATTGGGAAAGGTAGGCAATCTGAAAACAAAATATATCTACAGAATTTATATTTAAAACAAGGAGGGGGAAATCCATTAAAGGGATGGGAGTCAGTATAAGAAAAAACATGGAGGTAGAATATCATGGGACAAGAATGGGAAACTGAATAGTCTGTTATCGTTATTTAGTTGTTTTCAGTCATGTTCAACTCTTTGTGATCCCATTTGGGGTTTTCTTGGAAAAAATGCTAGTTTCTCATTTCCTTCTTCAGTTCATTTTACAGTTGAGGAAACTGAGGCAAAGAAGTTTAAGTGACTTGCTCAGGATCACACAGCTAGTGCCTGAGTATGGATTTGAATTCAGATCTTCCTAACTGTACCACATGGCTGCCCTGTGAATATTCTAGTTAGATTTTAAGCAAGCAGCCTCCAGGTCACTTTCCCTCCTTGATTAAGGATTTCCTTGTCTGGTTTATAGACTTCATCTCAACCTTAATCTGGTCTCTATAACTGGGGCCCTTAGTATCCACACTGATATTTTCTCAAACATCCTGGCTTTCTAAGTGCATCAGCCTCCTTAAGTCCCAAGGTTATCATCTTCTCTGCCATGTAGCCACACACAGATACGGTGCTATCTTAGATCTCACCATCACCTACCACTCTGCCTCATCATGATCTTGAACTCAGAAATTTTTCACTCTAATCCAAACTTTCTGTCTTTCAACTTCTATTTCTTCCTCATTCCTCCTAATACCTAATCTTTGTCTTCCCTGATTTCTGTTCCTTCGCCTCTGTTCTCTGTTCTGTCTCTTCTAATTCTTGACCCAGCTAACCAGTTTTACTATGCACTGTTTTCTACCTTCTAATTCCTGTCCCCATATACTAACATGATTTTGCTAAACCCTAAACATAGGTTGCTACCAAGTCTATTCCTCATTCCCATGGTACTAAAGAACAATAGAAGGAGTCATTTTGCCGACTGGTCCACTAAAAATTGACGTTATCTTAAATGGACCCTGAGAATTCCGTAACTAGTTTTAAAAGTGTTCCTTGATTGACTTTCTAATACACTTTTCATAGAAGCTATTGTAGTACTTTTCTTCTTTCCCTTTCTATGAGAAGTTCCTACACACAATTACTACAGCAATAGGAATAAAATCAATATTAGGAAGGTCTTGAGAAGGAATAGCATGATACATAGGTGGAGAATGAGGAGAAAAGTGTCATGAAAACCCTGAGATGGAAGAGCATGCAGAAGGAGAAGGAAACCATTCAATAGTATTGAATGCTACAGAGAGGTCAAGACTGAAGAGAGTTGAGAAAAAAAACTCTCTGAATTGGCAGTGGAAAGATCATTGGATTAGAAATTAGAATCCAATAATATTTTGTTTTAAAAAATCTACACTTGAAACGTAAAGGTTACCGCAGAATTAAATGAAAGGCTGGAGCATAATGTACTATGCTTCAGATAAATTCACAAAAGTATGAATAACAATCATTTCAGATAAGGTTAAAAAATCTAGGCTAATGAAATAAAAACAATACATAATTTGAATATTCCAAATAACATAACAATGAGGTACTTAAGGGGAAAGTTAATGTAATTAAAAAGAGAAATAGATAGCAAAGGTATATTAGATGGAGAACCTCAATGCATTCCTTTCAGACTTATACAAATCTAATAAGATAGACAAGAAAGGATTTAAAGAACTGAATAGAATTTTGGAAAAGTTAGATTTAATAGCTCCCTGGCAATTAATGAATAGAAAAATGATCTTGTTAAGCTACACATAGCACCTTTACAAAAACTGACTGCATGCTAGAGCACAAAAACTTCATAAGCAAATACAGGAACGAAAAAAATTAAACTCATCTTTTACATTATACTTAGAGTTTGGTCAGATATCAAAGATGCCAGCATCATCCACTGTATCCTGAAGCATCACCAGTCATCCTGACCTTTGTCTTGCCACTGGACTTTGATGACTCTGGACGACAGAGTAAAGCAGACAACTTTGTGCAACTCTGCCTCACTGAAATCCAATTCACACACAGCTCAAGACATAACCCCATGATGTCATTGGTCGTCTTCAAACATGAAGGATGAACAGCAACAACAACAACAATAATCAAAATTATAATCAATAAAGAGTCTTAGAAGAAAGGATTTAGACATAGAGACTAAATAATTCTAAATAATGTCAAAAAACATAAAAAATAATTTCGTTAAAGAAAATAAGACAACATACCAAAACTTTTTGAATATAGTCAAGCCCATGCATATGGGGAAAAGTATAGATCTAAATAATTTCATCAGTAAAAGAGGGAAAGAAGTAAGCTAATTGGGTATGTAAATTTAAACATAATACTAAAACACAACAAATCAAAAATCTTAACTGAATATCACAATAGAAATTCGGAAAATCTAAGACATGATAAAAATACTGACTTGATAAAATAAGGAACTGATTCTTTAAAAAAAACTTAAAAAAGAAAAAAACTATTAGCTAAACTAATAAAAAGAACAAGAAAACCAAATTACAAATATAAAAAAGGATAATTCACAAGAGAAAAAGGGAATTATTAGAAACTATTTTGCCTAATCATATGCCAATATCACTAATAACTTAGATAAAATAAATGAGTAAATTTAAAGTATAAAATAACCAGAATAACATACCCAAGAGATAAAGAATTTAAGTAACTTAATATTAAAAAAGATAAATTGAACATGCTATAAACTTTCAGTCATGAAGTTGAGGAGAGGATTGGGAACTTCAGGACTAGAGGGATTTTCAAGTGAATTCTATCAAAATTCAAAGAAAAATTCCAATATTTCATAAATTATTTTAAAAATAGAAAAATAAAAGATGCAACTGAAACTCCTTCTGTGTGTGTGTGTGGGAGAGAGAGAGAGAGACAGAGAGAGAGAGAGAGAGAGAGAAATGGAGAGAGAGAGAAACAGAGAGAGACAGAGTCAGAGAGACAGAGTCAGAGAGACAGAGACAGAGAGACAGAGAAACAAAGAGAGAGACAAAGAGACAGAGATAGAAAGAGAGACAGAGGGAGAAACAGAAAGAGAGAGACAGACAAAGACAGAGAGAAAGACAGAGATGCCACTTATTAAGTAATCACCATGTACCAGACCCGTGCTAAGCACCTAAACACCGCTGGCTATACAAATGCAAGCATTAGTCTTTACCCTCAAAGAAGCTTACATAAAGGGGACCTAGAAAGCAGTGATATGGAGAAGCATCTCAGAATTTGAATCATGAGTGAAAAATGACTGGGACCCTGTTATGGTAATTAGGATGGGACTTTTTTGCTGTTCTTCTCTTTTGGAATGCTGAAGTAATCAAGTAACTTTGATGAGTTTGCTTTTCAAATGTAATGGCAAGTGGACTTTTAGTTGTCTTTTTTTGGAGTGCTTCTTACCATTAAGGAATCTTTTATTGAATTGATAGTCTTTGATGACCTGCTTATGTCAAGGGAAGGCCTAGTTCACATGGATTTGAGTTACATGGTTGTGATGTGCTTTGACCCTGAGGAAGGATATATAAACTCAGAGATTAGCATTTTGCCTTTGGGGGCACACTCACTGAAAGAGTGTTGGTGATGAGACTCTGGGTAGCCATTGAAGCAGCGCCACCCCACCCCCAGCTTTGAAAACCCAGATGTTGTTGCTTCTCTTTTTGGTAACTATGTATGTGATGTCTTGATCTTGTCTGTTAATCTGTTTGTAGTTTCTATTTGTATTTGCTCTGAAGTTTAGGGTGCTGACTTTCCCCCCTAAACTAAGTGAATTATATATGTATGTTTAATTAAACTGAGATTGTAAATCCCCTAAAGATGCTTTCCTTAGAAAAGCAGACCAGAGAACCTGTGCTAGCAGCCTTCCTTTGTGCTTTTATTGTTGGTCTTTCACCCCCACAATAGCTGCTAGCAACATTGTTGTTAAGACGCTTCTTCATACAGGTATCTGGGCATGCAAAGACCCACCAGGAGAGCAAGGCCTCAGTGAGGAGATTTCTCTAGGGTAGAAGGTAGGTGGAAAATGGAGGTGATAAACAGTCTAGAAAATGTTGGAGTCCTTTTTTTAAAGTGTTCTCCAAGGCATTGAGCCTGGAGTCAATAATCAGGAGAGTAGACCTTCAAAGAGGAGATTTCTCTAGGGTAGGAAGGCAGCTGGTGAGAAGTCTATCTTGGAGAATGTGCTAAAGTCACACACCCTGCTCAGCTGACATGATACATTTCCATGTGGCTATATACACCTCCTTATGTTAGTTGAAAATCAAGTCTGAAGAAACGTGGTCTTATTATCTAAACAAGCAAAGCAGAGAAAGTACACAATAGACCAAGATCTTTATTGAATTAATTATTAATAAAGAGATTTCACTAATATATTAAAAGATTATATCTATGACTTGAATTTATACCAGAAATACAGATCTGTTTAAATATTAAGAAAACTATAAATGTAATAGATCATATTAATAACAATACCACTAAAATACCTTATTATATCAATAAATATGGAAAAGGCCTTTTCAAAATACAATACCTCTTTATATTAAAAAAAAATCTACACACACATAAAATTGGGCCATTTCTTACTATGGCAAATAATAACAATAATCTAAAAGCTGTCATTATCTATAATGGAGAAATACCAGAGGCCTTTCCAATAAGACCAGAGGTAAGTAAAAGATGGCTATTATTACCACCATTATTTGATGTAATGCTGGAAATGCTAGCAATAGCAATAAGACAAGAAAGAAAAATGGAAGACTAGTCAAAGAGGAAATAAGACTCACTTTTTGGAGATGACAGGATGGTGTACTTAAGAGAATCCTAGAAACAATTAGTGATTTCAATAGCATAGTAGGATATGAAATAAACCCACAAAAATCATCAGGTTTTCTGGGTATTACCAACAAAACAGCAATACAAAATGGAGGCAGGGGGAATCCTATTCAAATTAACTGCAGAATGTATATTTCTATTTCTAGAGTCCAGCTACCAACTCTTTTCTAGAAATTATATTAATAAAACAACAAAATACTGTTTACAGACATAAATACAGACCCAAATAACTGAAAGGATATTAACTACTGATGGTTAAGCCATGTCAATATAATCACAATAATACTATCTAAGTTAGTTTACATACCCAGTATTACACAACTCAAACTCCCAAAAGATTACTTTATAGAGCTAGAAAAAAATAACAATCCATTTGAAAGAATAAAAGGTCAGAATAGTAAAGGTAAATAATGAAAAGAAGACCATATTTACATAAAATAGACAATTTTTATTGCATAAAATTGGAAAGTTACTCCACAAATAAAATCAATGAAGTTAGAAGAGAAAGGGTTGATAGGGAAAATCTTTGCAGCAAATTTCTCCTGAAGGTCTATTGTCCAAGATGTATATGAAATTGATAAATGTACAAGAAAAAGCCATTCCTCAATAAACAAAAGGTCAAACTATCAACAGCCATTTGGGAAAAAAATGCTTCAAAACACTAATGAGAGAGATGTAAATAAAATAACTTGGGATCCCACCTTATGCCCATCACATTGACATATACATATATATACATATATACATATATATATATATATGTACACACACACACACACACACACACACATATATATATATATATATATATATATATATATATATATATTTTAAAAAGGAAAATGACAATTGTTGGAGGGTATATGAGAGGACAGACACATTGATGCACTGTAGATTGAGCTGTAAATTTGTGTAGCCATTCCAGAAAGCTATTGGGAATTATGCTTTAAAAGTCATTAAATTATATGTACACTTCAGACCAGTGATATTACTATATACATATGCCCCCAAAAGATAAAAAACAAACAGAGAAAGAACCCATATGTACCAAGAATTTAAAGTAAAGGGGAGTCCTCATCAATTAGGAAATAACTAAAATTATGGCATATAAACATAACAATAGTATTACAATATAAAAATTATGAAAAATCAAATTCACAGATGCCTAGGAAAATTTGTCTGAACTTATATAAAGTGATCGGAACAAAAAACAACATACACTATGACTACAATATTGCAAAAACAATGTTAAAAAAATAAAAAAAATTAACAAAACAATGTTAAAAAGACTTACAAAGACATATCAGTGTAATAATCAATCCTGACTCGAGAGGGCCAATAATGATACATGCTTCCCACCTCTTGACAGAGAAATGATTGTCTAGAGTTGCAGAATGAGGCCCATATTTCAGACATTATCAATATGGCACAAATGTATTTTGCTTGGCTATACTGCTCTGTCACCACAGAGGGCTTTTATTTGGGAAGAGGGAGCTCTGGAGATAGATGAGCTGGTATAGTGTTATGATGAACAAAAATTAAAAAGAAAAAGAAAAGAAATAAAACAACACTAAATGAAACATTTAAAAAACCTCAGAAGAGAACAGAAAGGAATTCAGAAGCAGATATAGATAAGCAGAGCTATGTTGGTACTTCCACTTTACATTTAAAAGATATTTTAAAAATATGTATGTACTAAATTCACAGTTTCATATGTAATCTTTTTCCAACCTTTGCATATAGAAATGTTCTTGTGTCTTGGTTTTCTAGTTTTAAAAAAATCTATTTTTGTGACATTATTCAGTGCTCTCAATGTTCAGTATCTTCAGGTTCTTTTCCTAAAGAATGTATTCATAATACATACACACACGACTTTTCTATAGCTTAAAAGCCTCTGTCCTCTTTTTTTTAAAATCCTGAATCATATTTTTCAACATAATTACTTTTGTCACTATCTCCTATGGCCACCTCTGTATGGAAACCAATGATTATTAAAATAGATGTTGACTTGTATTAGTGTTATCTTATTGAATTCTTTTTAAATTTTCTGTACCTTTTCATGTTATACAACAGATGGTACATTAAGCTGCAATTACCTTCTTGGTGGTCTTTTTTGCTTATGCTTCTCAGAAGCACTGCGATACAAGATGACCAAGTGCCCTGTGAAATCCTGGTTCTTATTGCCTTTGGTTGCAAAACAGAACTAACTCTACTCACTTCTTTTTTTTCCTTTTTGGAGAAGAACCTCTGAGTCATTTTGCTGTAATTTCCTTGTATCTTCTGGTTTCATTTAGAGTGAGAATGTCAATATTGATGTTATGATGTTCTTTTAGTATCTTGACTTGTTAGTCATTGGACAAGGATTTCACATTTTTAGTACAACAGATAATAGATGTTTACAGAAGGTTTAAAAAGCCATGTGATTTTTTTCATGCATTCTGTTGCCATCACTGTAGACACATAAGGGAGCGATGGAGAGCAATTTGGTGTTCTTCTTTCTTTCATACTTTACCATGGCCAGAGAATTCATCACCTAGTGGTTCTCCTCTGGGGGATGTACTTCCCTGTACTTGGTTAGGCTACTGTTCAGAAAGCAGGCACACTCTGTTGCCAGAATCAGACTAGAAGACTTTCCAGCATGGTAAAACTAGCCAGAGCTTATGTTCCATTGGCATAGCCATTAAAAACTCAAGGTCACCTCCATGTCACAATGAGGTATCAGAGCATGACTTCTGTGCACAATAATATATGGCAGTAAAACTCAGGTTGAATGTAATGGATGGAATTTATTCTATCTTATTAAAGATTTAAAATTATTTTCATTCTGACCTTAAACACCAAAAAGGAGCACTTACATATATGCAGCAGACTACAAGTAAAGGATTACAGATGAGATTGTGAATATCCACTCCATGCCATTTATTTTTTAAAGGATATAACATAGTCTATATGTAATTTTCAAAACTACCTTGCTTATCTGTGTTTCCTCCAGAGCTTCCTTCCATGCATTTAAAAATATGTTTCAATGATTCTCTCTTTTTTTACATCATTATTGTTACACTCTCCATCCCCCACCCCCACCCTGCCATGCTCTGTCCACACGATTCCACCAATTAAAAAAACAGAAAAAAGAGGAGGTGAGGGGAAGTCATGAGACAAACAAGCATAGTCAAGCACAGTGAATGCCCACCATGGCCTTGCCAAAGATGGATGTCTCTTTGTGCACTTTGAGTCCATCCCCTTTCTGTCAGGAAAAGGGTATCATATTTCATCAAAGGTCTTCTGAAGATGTGACTAGTCATTGCATAGACCCTTAGATTCTGGTTTCCCTCCATCTCCTCTGTAGGATGGTTGCTTTTTCTTATGCACTTCCCTCCCTGGTATTTTCATTATCCTCCCTCCTAACTCCATCCTCTTTTCCCTATCTCTATTTGTTTCCCTGATGAATCCAACATATTCTTATCTCAAACTGCATATGGGTGTGTGTGTGTTGCACTCCCCTTTGTCCATGTCACATAAACCAGGTTCACCTCATTTCTGCTCCCCTACACTTTCCTCATGTTTGTATAGTCTTCTCATAAATTCCATTTATGAGAAGTAGTAGCAAGATCCATGTCCCCTTCCTCCTTTTTAACACTAACTTGTTCCCTTTACCCTCTTTTTTCTTTCTCCTCTTAAAGTCCTCCAAACAGAACCAATCCACCTCACGTCCTCTGGTTTTCTTGTTTAACTTGCTTAATACTGTTTAGAGACATCATGCAAGCTTCTAAAGGGACACGTTTCATCCCCCCCATTAGAATGGTGACAAATTGTCATCATACTTCTAAATGCTCAAATAAATTTGCCTTTCTAGGTTTCTATCAGCTCTTGTGTTTGTCTTTCAAAGTTCGCAAGTTCAAAGTTCTTTTCCTCAGAAATGCTTGTTAAAGTTCAAACATACAACCTTCTGTTCTTTTAACAGAGTGAGGGAGACTCCAACACAGAGAGAAACTCAGACACACACAGACGCAGTCACGCATAGACAGAAAACACTAGTTCTACAAAGTAGAACATATATGGTATGGTTTTTAGTTCTCTTGCCATCACCTTTCTCTGGATTCCTTTCAGTATGCCAGTCTTTCCTAAAATGTGACACCTAGAAATGAATACAGTATTCTAGAACATAGTCTAATCAGGGTAGGGGGCAAGAGAGATGAGCAAAGAGCAGGACTGTTGCCTTCCTCATTCTGGACATCCTATTTCTTTGAACAATGCTTCAATTTAGAATGAACCATAAAAGAAGTCATGCAGAATGATGGATTGTGATCTGGCCTCTGAGTCAGAAAGACAGGGGTTTAAAGCCTGCCTCTGACATATCCTAGCTGTGGGACCCTGGGAAAGTTCCTTTAAACTCTCAGTGTCCTAGACAGCTCTGTAAGACCACAAGTGGCAGAAAAAGTTGCTGTGCTGCAATGGTAGAAGAATTTTCCTCTCAGGAATTCCCTATACAAATGAAATCACAGGACCAGATTACACCAGCCTCCCCTCCCCCACCAAACTCATTCTAACTCACAAACTGATTCTTCTGTAATACATTCCAGAACCAGAAGTACAGCTTATTAGTCTACTACTGAAAGAACCTACTGTTTTCCCCTTTGTGAAAACTGAGATATTTGCCCATCTCCATCCTATACCACCATCTTCGACTCTCTAGATCTTTCAAGGATGACTGGTAGTAGCTCAGCAATCACATTTGCCAGGGTTTATTTCTCTTTGTTCAGCTTTCAGTCCCCTAGGGATATAGTCTGTGAGGGCCAATGGTGTTGGATTCATTGAGGGTATCTAGCAATTCTCTTTCTGAAGAACCTAAGTTGGAATTGTCCTTAAAGCTCATGTAGCTCTGCCTACACTAATAAAGAAATCCTTTTTTTTTAACTCATCACCACCACCCCCAACTAAAGTGGTCATCCAGTCTCTACTGGAAGGCTGGAAGTCTTACTTAGTCTTAGATCTTACTTACTTACTCTTAGATCCATGGGCACCCTGTCCCCCTTTGGGGCAACTCTGCTTGTTCGTAAGTCAGTCATCATCACCCCTCATTCCCCTAATACTCTCCCTTTGTCTAGAGAAATCAAAGGAGGCCCCCAGCACATTGGGAGGACACTCTGTGTCAAACATCTGGGAAGGTTGTGCAGGCACAGACAGGTTGTGTTCTGCATCATTGCAGGAACATGTATGTACTGCGATGAGTGCTTCTCTGAAATTCCTCATTTTTCTTGCCACCACTCCACCTCCCTAGCCATAGCTGTCAGACTAAACAATTTTCTGCTACCTTCCCCAGCAGCCCGCTTTGTTTGCCTGTTCAATTCATACCCATCCTTTAAAGCCTAACTCCATGCAGCTTTCTTCTAAAAGCCTTCCCTGATTCCCCTCAATCTCTCAAATTGGCAATAACTTTCTCCCTTAGACCTCACAGAGGACTTTATTTCTAATTCACAGCACTTATCATGGAACACTGTGCCTTATCTCTGTCAGTGACTCACCCTCCTAGGCTGGATGATGGTATAAGGAAACTGCTTCTCTCCCATGCTTAGGCTAATGCCATGCACCCAGCAGGCGCTTAATAAATGTTTGTTTTTGCAGATTTGTCTCCTTGTTAGATTTGGGCTGATACCTGGTATTAGAGTGCATGTTTTATAAAGGCTGGAGGAGATTCAGGAAGCAGCTGCGCCATATTAGAGTTGAGGGCTAATTGTCTTTCTCATCAAAGTCCATTGCCAATGAAATTCTCACCTTTACATAGCCTGTCCTGGTACAGCCCAGATGGGGCAGCTAGGTGTCACAGTGGGAAGAGCACTGGACTTAGAAGCAGAAAAACTCATCTTCCTGAGTTCAAATCTGA
Organism: Trichosurus vulpecula; assembly: GCF_011100635.1. NCBI lineage: Eukaryota > Metazoa > Chordata > Mammalia > Diprotodontia > Phalangeridae > Trichosurus > Trichosurus vulpecula. The sequence goes on from NC_050581.1 coordinate 73,861,965, forward strand.
CCACAGACACTTACTAGCTATGTGACTCTGGGCAAGTCACTTAACCTTGTGTGCCTCAGTTTCCTCATCTGTAAAATGAGCTGGAGAAGGAAATGGCAAACCACTCCAGTATCTCTGCCAAGAAAACCCCAAGTGGGGTCACAAAGAGTCAGACATGACTGAAAAATGACTTAACAACAACAGAGGCCACATGCTCCACATTGGACCACAGAGATGTAACGAAGTCTTACTGCCCCATGCTAAAATGGAAAATAAAGCTGAGCTCTGATGCTGAGCATGGACTGGGGTGATTATAACAATAACAGTTAGCATTTGTATAGGATTTTAATGTTGGCGATGCCCTTTGCATATGCTATCTCATTTAATCTCAAAACAACCCTGTGAGTTAAGTACTATTGCTATCCCCATTTTACATATAAGGAAATATTATAATTATCCCCATGCCACATATGAGGAAACTGAGGCTGGGAAAGGGTACCCAGGGTCACACAGCTAACGAAGTCGGAGGCAGGATTTGAACTCAGGTCTTTCTGACTAATTCTATCACTTTAACCACTAGCCATCTAGCTTCTTGGAAATGGGAGTAGTTTGGAAGCAAGGGATCCTGGGAAGATAGAAAGAGGCAACTGATTGGATGTGGGAAGGGGGAGGCAGAGAAAGGGAAGAGTCAAGTGAGTTTTCTATCCTGGGTCTTCAAGGTCACAGAGAGAATGGCTGATGCTTTTCCAACTCCAAAACCTCCCTCCCCCAAAGGCTTTTCATAAACAGGGAGCTCTATCAATCTCAAGTGCTGTCATTATGTGAGTAAGTTATCCTGTAACAGCCTATGATTAGTGTCCTTCACATGTTGAACCTTCCCAGGCACCACAAGGTCTTTGAAATTAGGATAATAATGACAGTGAGACTTGAAGAAACTGGGTAGTTTTGAGAGCAATTATTTCCTCAACGAAGGAGCCCCACCGCTGGTTGCTTTCTTGCATGGATGAAAAGCCCATTTGCAGCCTCATTTGTTCTGCCCTGCTCTCTAGGGCAGAGTGTGTCTGATGAGCTAGATGTAGAGCCAGGACAAGCCCTTGAATGACAACCATAGATGCCGGGACGGCAAGGTATTCCCATTTATCTTCCCTTAGCTCTTGGAATCACCTGCTTGCTTCCCCTATGTGGGTCTCCCTCTCTTCTTTGGAATTAATTTTCCTTCATGGAAATAAGTGAGAACTATGTATGTTCCATCATATTTAGTGTTTATCATGTCCAGAGTGATTTTATTTCCCCCAAGCAACCTGGGAAACTGACAGCTAATAATGCAGTGTGGCATAGTGCTTTCAATCAACAAATTCCTATTAAGTGCCTACTGTGTCCGGAACTGTGCTCTGTGAGACCCAGAATGGGGACATGCCTTGCCCGAAGTGACACGTGGTAATTGACAGAGCTAGGATTAGAAATCAAGGTCTTCTAACTCCAGATCCCTTGATCTTTCTACTGAATCACAGCCCTCTACTCCATAAAAACCCACATTCAATTGTATTTTATATTCACATGACTCCAGAAATATCTACGGGGCCCCTGAAAAATCTACAGGACCTATAAAAATATAAATAGCTATGATAAGGAGGGATACCTCTGGGACCAATGCTGCCACAGACGAGGCAGTACTCCCAAGTGGTTACTCATTCCTATTCATTCCTAGTGTGATTATGACCTGAGACCATGGGGTTCTGGCTAATGACTTCTCTTCCAAATGGAATTACAAGGTCATTAATTGCCTCCTAATAACTAAACACTGGTACTTTCTCAGTTCACATCTTCCTTGATCATTCTGTAGCTTTTTATACTGTGGACCAATTCCTGAATATTCTTTCTTTCCCTAGATTCTGTGACATTGGTCTCTCTGCTGGTCCTCCTCTTATCTATCCACTTTCCCCAATGGCTCCTTTTGCCTAATGCTCTAACCTAAGGCTCTGTCCTTAACCGTCTTTTCCCTGTGTACTTTCTCCCTTAGTGAACTGACATACTTCCAAGGTTATATTTATAACCTCTGCATAGGTAACTCCCAGATCTGTGTCCCTAGCCTCGACCTATCTTTCCTGAGCTCCAGAACCACATTTGCACAGCCTTTCATTTCCCTCAGACTCTTGGATTGTTCATTAGACTGGGCATCACATATTTATAGGGCCTACAATCTGAGTTCATAAAGGCGCGGGACATACAGTCTTGAACTTATTCTCTGGCATGTTGTAAGAGTAGTACCTGAGTCAGAGATAAGTAAATCACAAGGGGCTATCTAGTTTGTCAATTCAGTAATCTGTCACAAAGTGGTAAATTCTCTTAGAGATGTGATTGTCAGATGCTGGGCACTCAAGAGGCTAAGGTTTGGGGGTTGGAGTATTTTCTGGCTCCAGGGAGCCAGCCTGATTTAATAATAGAACAAAGCATCTAGGAGACACACAAAAAAGCCTAGAGTCATCACTATTTAGGATTTTATACACAGTTGATTCTCATTAGGGTGAGAGATAAGAGGGGAAAGAAAGAAGCTAGATATGGTGATGGGAAGCTTTTGTTTAAGTCCTTGTCCTTACTAGCTCTATTACTTTATCAATCACTTCTCCTTTCCAGAATAAGTTTCCCCGTCTAAAGACAAGAAACTACCTCCATGTAAAGACTGTCATAAGAATCATATGAAATAACTGAGGTAACATACTTTGCAAACTATAAAATGCCACGAGAGAAGCAGCCTGGCATAGTCAGGAAGGCTTGGGTTCAAATGCTGCCTCTGATATATGCTTGCTATGTGAATGGGCTACTCTCTTAACATTAAGTAACTTTCAAAGAAAAATCACACCAGGAATTCCAGGAGTTGCCTACACAGATAAAATCCCATGTTAACCCCAACAACAAAAGTGTCATATGTGATCAAATATAAAAAAATGCCATCTTTTTATTTCTTTGGTCACGATGACTCATGAAACTACAAATTAAGGGGATATGTGACCTGTATCAGCAGAGGAAATAACACATTGATGAAATCACAGACATTTTGAGATTTCCTTTGAAATACAGAAGTATTATTATTAGAATTTCCATCCAAAGGATAAGTCTCCCACATTTTGTTTTGCTTTGGCAAAACCTTGCTTTCAAATTCAATTTTGCTGGATTTCAAGACAGAAGAGCTATGTTCTAGTCCCTCAGGTCTGACATTTATTCAATGAGTGACTTTGGTGGGGAAAGCCCCTTCTGTTTTGGCCTCAGTCTCCTCTGCTGTACAAAAGAATAGGTTGGTTCATAAAAGAAGTTCATGCAGATAGGAGGTAAGGTGGATAGAGTGCTGCATTTGGAAGCAGGATTCAAACTCAGGTCCTCAGTATTTGAAATGAAGTCTTCCTGACTCCAACACTTACTGGCTGTGTGACCCTGGGCAAGTCATGTATCTCCTATCTGCCTCAGTGTCCACATTTGTAAAATGGGGATAATAATAGCCCCTCCCTCTCAGGGTTGTTGTGAGGGTCAAATGAGATAATATTTGTAAAATACTTTACAAATCTTAAGGTGCTCTATAAACGTTAACTCCTATGATGATGGTGATGATGGTTGTTGTTTCATATACAATCTCTTTTTTTGTTATTCTTTGCATATTGAAAAGTTCATCCAAGAACCTTTCAAAATGCAAACATTTAACGACTCTCCTGTTCTATGGAGGCTCTGAGAGTTGGACCCTTGGGCTGTTGCTCTGCATTAATCTAAGACAACATGTTTATAGAGGTCAGAATAGGAAGACTATCTTGCTCCTAAGTCATGCTTCATATCCTGGCTTTGTAAGAAAAGGCTTACCAAACCTTAAAGAACCACAGGCTTCCAGAGCCAGCAGAGATCTCAGAAATCACCTCCTTTTAAGAAAAGGAGACAGTGGCCTAGAGAGTTGAAATGACTCCTCCACCAGCTAATTGGCATACCTAAGACTACAATCAAGACTTTTGGAGGCTAAATCCAGAACACTGCCCGATGTCTTGATTCCCCCACATCATCACTGAGATCAGAGATGGGCGGGGGCTCAGTGAAAACTTAGATGATTTATTAATAATTGATAGAATGGGCTTTGCATATTTTTGTTTAGAGAAAAATGGATTGGGTTTAAAAGGTGTTACAGGCAGCTCAGATTCTAAAAATACTGTTTGCATGAATCAGTAATTCTAGGCAATTCATGAATCTCTACAAATACATTACAGAAATATTGAGAATAAAGTAGCCTCAGGATAGAGAATATAAATGTCAGAGCCCAGAGGGACCTTAATATAGCTAATGTTAATGCTGGACTGGACTTCAGAGATAATCTAGTCCAACCGTTCCATTTTATGAGGAAAAAAAACTGAGGCCCCAAAAAGGGAAGTGGCCCACCCAAGGTCACATAACCAGTGTGGCTGAGGGGAAAGAAGACTGACTTTAGAGTCAAAGGAACTATATTCAAATCCTGCTTCTGATGCTTAATATGCTTACTATCTGTATGATCTTGGATGAGGTACTTAGCCTCTCATGCCTCAGTTTCCCCATCTTTAGAATAAGGAGATTGGGTTATTTAGCCTATGGAGACCCTCCTAAGTCTAGATCTTTGATTTGGCATAGTTGGGTTAGTCAGTGAATCAATGCCAGAGTAAGGACAAGACCCCGGATCGCCCGGCCTTGGTCCTTTGGTCTTTTACACTCTACTCTGCTTATACCAACTTTAGAGCAGTGAGGCAGCATAATTTTCATAACTAGTGGGTTCCAGAGGTTGAAGGGAAAATAAAAGAGCTCACCAGTACCACACCAAGCCAAATGAAAGGGGTGGGGGTAGCCAAGATTTGGTGTAAGCACTTCCTGCTGAGAGACTTCAATTTTAAATCAACTTGAAAGGCAGCTTCCAGCTACTTAGAGTCCAAAGTTACCATGAAAAATTCATTTTCCAAGGTCTCAGTGTAATTTAAGTCACCAAAGGTCTATCCAATCTGATCATCTTCACCGTGAATTTTGTTTTAAATGTCATTTTGGTCTAGAAGATGACAAGCTTAGACATTTTGGCCCCCTTCTATTGTCCAAGGACCAGCCCTTGTGACTACAGGAGGAAAAGCCCTGGAAGGACTGCCTGTGTCATCTGGAGGTGAATTCAACAAATTCCATTCCATTCCAGTCACCATAACTAGATAGACATTAAGCATCCACTGTGTGCGAGGTTTGTGCTGGCTGCTAGGGATGCTAAGACAGGGAAGATGCAAGTCTTTCTCTGAAAAAGTTTATACTCTAATAGGAAGAGATGGGAGACAGAGATGGGGGCAACATGTTTAACCAAGATAACTGTGGTACAAGGATAAGGGAGATCGGAACCCCACCCCCATTCAAGTTATTTCAATGAAAATGTACTGAGTTCTTGCTACGAGGCAGCCAAATAAATAAAGCACTGGACTTGAAGGGTGATGAGTTCAAATCAAGCCTGGCTTTGTGATCCTGGGCAAGTCACTTAATCTCTATCTTTTGTTTCCTCATCTTTAAAATGAGGGTGATAACAGCACCTACATCCCAGGGTTGTTGTGAGGATCAAATGAGATATCTGCAAAGTACTGTGTAAAGCTTAAAGCCCTAATAAATAATCACAATAATAATAAAAATTATTGTTACCATCAGCATTAGCTATGTCCCAAGTGCTACACTAGGTGCTGGGTCTACAAAGACAAAGATGAAAGTATCTCCTACTGGGATGGTACAGCATGTTCATAGTTAAGTGTATGAACTCAAGAAGCATGAAGAGGGAGAGAACATTAACAAGCCATCAGCAAGAGAGGTCAACAGAAGGCTTTGCTGAGGGACAGCATTCATTGGGAAGTACTCTTCTACCTAACGTAGGTTGCTTGTTTCCACTGACCTGTAGATAAAGCTGCTCATTCTCTGGGCCATGTGGTCCATGATCTGCAGACAGTATCATTAGGAGTGTCAGATATGAAATACCCAAAGTGTCTGGGTTGGGGGCAATTAATCAGAGATCTGATAAGTCCCTCGAATCACACCTTTCATGTTTTGTGAAAACTTCTAACCTGAGGGATACGTGAGCAAAGGCGTAGAGACAGAGAGGGAGAGGGAAGAATGAGAATGGGGGACTGAGAATATTGAAGTTTTGGTAAAACATACAGTGCAAGAGGAAAACCATCAGTGTGGGTAGGAATCAAATCCTGGAGGGCCTTGAATGTCAGGATCATAAATTGATACTTTATTTGGGACATAACAGGGAGCTCCTAAAAGTTTCTAAATAGATAAGCAAGACAATCCTGAAGATTACTTTGGCAACACTGGATAGATAAATCAGAGAGACTGGATTCAGGAAGACTAGTGAGGAGGCTATTACAATAGTCCAGTCAAGTGATCAGTAAGACCTGAAGTAGGGTGGTAGCCAATAGAATAAAAAGGAGGGGGTATGCTAGAGATATTAAAGAGAGAATAGTCAGGGAAACTGCTTAGATATGTAAGGTTATGGGAAAAGACGTCCAAGATTATTCCCATGATGCTGACACAGTGATGGAGTCGGAATTTTTCTCTCTTTGCTGTCTCTTCCTACTTTCTTTCTTTCTTTCTTTCTTTCTTTCTTTCTTTCTTTCTTTCTTTCTCTCTTCCTTGCTCCGTTTCTCTCTCTCTCTCTCTCTCTCTCTCTCTCTCTCTCTCTCTCTCTCTCTCTCTCTCTCTCTCTCTCTCTCTCTCTCCCTCTCTCCCCCTCCTTGTAAAAAAAATGCAGAATCATCCAGAGGACCAGCAGCAGAATCACCCCGGCAGAAGGAGGACAGGCTTCAAACTTAGCTCAGATTCCTTCTCATTCTGTATGGCTCTGACCTCCAGGGTAAAGGAAGCCAGATATGTTTTTCATTTTTTTTACTTCCACAAAACTTTGCTCTTCCGAGGCCTAGTCCACTGACTCTCTCTTCCCATTCTTTTCATTTTCATTGTCTCCTGGGATCCAGAATGACACTCTGCCCCCAATTTTGCCCCCCAAATTCAAGGCTGCTAATAGCTAAATACAGGCTAGAACACTCAGGAAAGAGAGCTTCCCACACTTCATCCTCAGCCCTAAGGGTAGGAAGAGGCCCATGACCCTGTGTCTGGCTGAATCTCAGGAACTCAGCAGCTGCAGAAAAGCTTCATATGCATCCAACTCAGAAAACAAAAACAAAAACAAAAATATTTTCCCTCTGAAACTGACCTCTAGGAACTTTTAGGTTTACTTTCTACCAATAATAGGAGTCAGAAGCCCTGGGTTTGAATCCTGGATATAGCACTTTCCTACCTATGTGAACTGGGATACATCCCTTCTCCTCTCTCTTTCTTCATCTATACAATGAGAATAACTATATTTTTAAGATGTTCCTTGCAGACAATAGATGTCAAAGTGGTTTTTAACACTAAACCACTATGTAAATGACATATGTTCTTATTACTATTGGTATCTCCAAATTGTTAATGTGCACAGTCCATCATGATGTAACACTGTGCACCATACATTCTATCTGATTGTTCCTTTTCCCTTTCTCCACTAAATATTCAGAATATCTGCCTTCTTCCTCTCTACTTATCCATGTGCTACTTATCCTTCAAGCCCAAACTCAAATATTATATCCTCTAGGCAATCTTTCCGGAGTAGTCTCATCCAAACCAGGCTCTCCCATCTTAACCTCTGTAGCACTTACAATGCATGCACACAACCTGGAACTGAGATATAGATGTCCTAACATCATCTCCTAGTTATGCCATATGTAAAGAGAGAGTTAATGATAACCATGGGCACCCCATCTTGGAACCCTTAGCCTGTCACTGTGGAGGCAGGTTGAATGAGTCAGCCAACCCAGATGGAGAGGGAGAAGTAGGGTAAGTTTCATACTGAATCTACAACTCTTATCTCCCTCCAAAAGGCTGTGAGTTCCCAATGACAAGACCTAGGACGGTTCCTTCTTGGTCTTCCCCCAGACTGTGATGTTCCTCAGGACAGAACCCATGCCTTTCCCTCCTATGTCTTCTTTGCAGTTACTTCCTGCTCTCTCCACCCAAAATTAAGGTTATCCCATGGTTCTGCCCCTTGAGAAGAATTTGGGTTTGTCCCATCAGCTCCTGACCAACCATGGTCTTCATTCCTCTCCAGGATGCATTGGTGACTCATATCCCCATAATTTTCTCAACCATGCCACAGAAAACTCTTCACCCTGGAAGCTCACTCTACCCCTGGCCTACTTCTTACATTGAAAGTCCCCACCAACTCTGTGGCCTCTTGCTCTAATTTGCTGGCTCCATCTTAAACATGAGGCCCAGGTCAACCATATCTTTATTCTTTTCCAGGCTGCACTGCTCACTCATACTCCAGCACTGGGTACTTTCATTCCACACTCCTTTTTAGCTCTCCTCTGTGTGTGTGTTGTTTTCCCCCATTAGAATGTAAGCTCAGTGTGGGCACGGACTGTCTTCTGCTTTCATTTATATACCCAACAGTTCCTGACACACAGTAGGCGCTTGGTATATGCTTGTTGACTTGTTGACTGGAAGGAGGCAGACTTTACCTAGAACATAGTCTGGATGGAGAAGGAGAGTCTGATAATATAATCTCTCCCTTGACCAGTCAATAATTCTCCAAGGAAATATGCCCTCTGGCCCAGCCTGGAACCAGAAAGATTTATCTTCCTGAGCTCAAATCCAGCCTCAGACATGTACTAGCTGTGTGACCCTGGGCAAGTCACTTAACCCTGTTTGTCTCAGTTTCCTCATCTGTAAAATGAGCTAGAGAAGCAAATGGGAAACCACTCCAGTATCTTTGCCAAGAAATCCAAATGGGGTCGTGAAGAGTCAGACATGACTGAACAACAAAAAATGTGTGGCAACTATGTAGAGGATATATTGGATGGGTGGGACACACCAAAAGCAAGGAGGTCAATGAATGGCAAGAGGTGAGAGCCTAAGCTAGGTGACTAGGGTGCAGGGAACAGATGCAAGAGATGATGGGGAGACCAAACCAACAAAGCTGGGCAGCTAGTTGCATATGGGAGCTAAGAAAGAGGGCAGAGTCTAGGAAGACTACAAGGTTAGACTACCAGGATCATGGTATCCTTAACACAAATAAGGAAGTATAGGGAAGGGACAGGTGTTACAACAATTCAGCTAATAGCTGTTGTGGAGTGTGAAAGACCAACACAAGCCCAACAACAAAGACACTGCCAGCATAGGTTCTTTTGATGTGCTTTACTAAGGAAAATAGTGTTAGGGGGTTAACAATCTTCCTTTAATCTAACATGTACATATAAACTCACTTAGTTTAGGAGGAAAAGCCAGCACCCTGAACTTCAGAGCAAATACAAACAAATAACAAACATACCTTGTAAACAGACCAAATAAAATTCATAGTTACCAAGAAACCATCTACATCTGAGTTCAGGAGCTGCAGAGCTCATAACAACGGCTGCCCCAGAGTCATGCACCACTCCTCCAGTGGCTCAGAGCCCCAAGCAAATAGCTCTGTTCTCTCTTTTATAGCTCTTTAGCCATCATCAAACATCACCGGAACGACCAGAACTTAGGCTCCTACTATTGACTGGTCTTAGCAACTCCCTTAGGACCCTGAGGGCTTCATGCCCACATAGGCTTAGCACCTAGTAATTAGGGGTTTGGGCCTGGGGCTCTGCACCTAGTAAGGCTCAATCAAAGAGATTCAATTAGTTTATCATTCTAAAACAGTAAGAAAGGCCCACCTTAGTTACCAATGCAACAGGTTTATGAGAAAAGATGACGAAGTTGCTGAATTTGAAATGCCTACTAACATATTCCTTATCTCCAAATGTTGTAGCAGTAAAAAGTCTTGGATATTCAAGCAACCCCTTGATTTGACAAAGGAAAAAACCAAGCCCAAAGAACACAGAAGTCACTTACTCCAAGACACACAACTAACTAAAGGCAGAGCTAGGACTAGACTCTAGATCACATATACTCATTCTCAAAGGATTGAGAGCCAGAAGTCCAACTCCTTCATTACACAGATGAGGAAACTGAGACCCTGTGAATTAAAATGACTTGCCCAAAGTCATTCAAGTAATAAATAACAGAGCTAGAATTTGAGCTCAGGTCCTTGGACTTCAACTCAATTGTTGTTTTTATTAAAACACCGACTTAAAGACCTAGGCACCTGTGATTTCAAGAATATCAGAAGGGTTTTCTTGTTCAAAAGAAAAGCCCAACCTAAGTATACCCTCTCCTGGGAGCAGGGCCCACATTTCCCAAAACTTCAGTGGAAATAAATTTACTAGAGAACTGTTATTTTAGGTAGCAAAGGTATGGAACTCCAGAGGACACTAAATAAGAGGGTTCACTGAAAGGGACTGAGTAAGCAAAATTAAGAAGAAGAGAAAGAAGAAGCAGAAGCAGAAGCAGAAGAAGAAGAAGAAGAAGAAGAAGAAACAGAAGAAGAAGAAGTAGAAGAAGAAGAAGAAGCAGCAGCAGCAGCAGAAGAAGAAGAAACAGAAGAAGATGATGAAGAAGAAGAAGATGAAGTAGAAGAAGAAGAAGAAGAAGAAGAAACAGAAGAAGATGAAGAAGAAGAAACAAGAAGATGAAGAAGAAGAAGAAGAAGAAGAAGAAAAAGAAGAAGAAGATGAAGAAGAAGAAGAAGAAACAAGAAGATGAAGAAGAAGAAGAAGAAGAAAAAACAAGAAGATGAAGAAGAAGAAGAAGAAGAAGATGAAGAAGAAGATGATGAAGAAGAAGAAGAAGAAGAAGATGAAGAAGAAGAAGAAGAAGAAAAGAAGAAGAAGGAGAAGGAGAAGAAGAGAAAACAGAAGAAGAAGCAGAAGCAGCAGCACAGAAGAAGCAGAAGAAGAAGAGGGAGAGGGAGAGAGAGAAGAGGGAGAAGCAGGAGGAGATGATGATGAAGATGATGATGATGGTGATGGTGACACATAAAGGTTTACAAAGACTTTTCCTCAAAATATTCTTTTAAGTAATATACCAATATACTAATATACCAATTTTAATAGTAACAATAACACTTTAAGGTTTGCTAAGTGATTTGCAAATATTAACTCATTTTATCTTCACAACAACCCTGGGAAGTAGGTGCTATTATGCCCATT